>NW_015506823.1:10808-23983 GCF_001515645.1 Sinocyclocheilus grahami | reverse complement strand
TTTTTGCTTGATGTCTTTTAATTTACTGATGTTTTGGTGATTTTAAGTGTCACAATTCATTTCGTCTTCATGCAGTTAGCAAACCAACTCCCATTCAAGACTGCATTAGACTTCAGTGGTTTAAATATTTATTTATTATATAAAGCCATAAAGTCAAGAGGTAAAATAGCAATAGAATAGTAAATTAAGATATAAAAACTGACATAAGTGCAGACTTAGAATTATCACAATTTTTAGCATACTAAAATGTGATCTCTTTTTATATACAGTACATCTGTTCCTATCTCAATAGCAAATAAAGTATAAATGTATTTACAAACCATAAAGGTGAAAGAATCTCAGAGAAAATATAAAGGAGTACAAAATCCAACGGCGGTGAAGAATATTAGGAGAGTAGAATACGCAAAACGTATATAATAGTTCTGCCATTTCAACAGTTGATGTAAAAGCAAAACGCGCTCCTGTTTAGTTGTTTCATTTGCGTAAAACGTACACCGTGTTCTAACCAGTCACAAAATAACAAGTTTCAGGAGCGATGTTCTCGACACTACATGTGACTAAATTGTGCCAAATAGCAACATATTTGATGATGTTTAATGTGCAGCCAGATTTTGGACCAATGAGATTTCATTGTGGGCGGGGCTTCCCACCACAATGCTGCACCAACCAAGTGACCGACAAAATATTCTGTGGCTGGTTAGGACAAACACATTAACGTGGGAAGAGCCTTTGTCGCTTTATTGCAACATGCCTACTTAGGATATGTTGTTAGCAAGAGAAAAGCAGTACCAAAATAACAGGAAGGAGAGAGTAGAAGGTACAGTGCTAGTTGTTCTTAACGAGAGTCTTTTTAAGGCGAGGAACGAGGAAAACGGTGCCGTCCGCAGTGTGCTGAAGGGAGTATTCGTTGGGCGAGAAAGGCTTGCCGTGCTCGTCTCGAAGCATACCGAAGACCTCATGGTACAAGGTACTCAACTGCTGCTTCATCTCTCTCAGACTGGTGCTACGTTGGCTCTTCTCCTTCACTAAACGCTCCTTCTCCTCTTTCAGCGAGTCCAGCTCGTACTCCAGGCCCACAATGTTCTCCAGCTTCCGCTTGCGGCAGTTCTGCGCAGCAACCTTGTTCTTGCCCCGACGGCGGATGTCTCTGACGAGGGCCAATTACTTTTACACTTTCTTTATGAACATTTTAGAAGTCTCAAAGTTATAGTGGAATGGACTTTCAATGGAGAGACAGAAATCTCAGTTTTCATTAAAATATCTTTATATGTGTTTCAAAGATGAGCAAGTTTTATGGGTTTGGACTGACATGAGGGTGAGTAAACTGTGACAGAATTTTCATTTTGGAGTGAATTATCCCAAAATAGGTGCTATGTTAAGGTGTTTATAAGGTGTTGAAAAGTGTTTGTAAAGCTGGTGGCATTTTATCTGGCCAGGGTCCATAACGTACACTAGCCAAGCACCAAATGTAAGTATAAATTGGCTTGGGTGTGTAAATAAACATGTTCTGTTGGCTGAAATCTTTATTGGGAAACTGACTTGCTATTCAAAGACGTACCAACGATCTGCTAAAAAAAAACTTGTTCGTCTTCTAACAACTTTTACCTCTGTAAAAACTTGCCATCAGAAGTTTGTCTAGGATGACTGAATGACTGCAAAACACTGAATCTTTTTTTTTCAGCAGAGAAAATATTAGAAACATTTTTTATATATATTTGTAATATTAAATGTTTTTTAAATATGTGAGATACATTTTTTAAAATAATTTGTATATAAAATAAAATATAAAAAATGTATGTGTATATATATCATATTTTTATAATTATATTATTTATCAAATATTTTATTTAAAAAAATGTTGCCAGCAAAAAATATTTATGGCATTTCCAGGACTGGCAATAAGTTCATTTTGCACCCTGCTCTGATTATAGGGTGTTAATGAGGTCTGGTTGAGGGTTCATACCTGCAGCTCTGGGAGTGAGAGCAACTCCATCCAGGCTTGATCCAGAGAGCCTGGCAGCAAAGGATTGTGGGTAAAGGCTGGAATGTCTGGGGGCATCATAAGATCTGTGGAAAGAGGAACGGATGCGTCCAGGCAAGGCGGCGCTGACTGCACAGAAAACAGAGAAGAGAGATAATTAGACTGAAGTGCAGTGACATGTATAGGTGTTATGTTGCCATGAGGTGTGAGGTGTTACATGGCTGATAAATATCCCGTAATTACCTCAGCTGCCTCATCTAGTGGAAACGTCTCCGCCAGGAGCTGCATGCACTCATCAAATGACATGGCATCACCGTCCTGTTCTGCGAAAACGCCATTCTGCACGTACACAGTTAAATACACCTTAATAAACCCAGTGCATCGACACACAGAGCAGGAAACATACATGTAAATTTAGATTCTATGACTGGACTGACTTGACGGAGTTAGTTATCAAAACAACCTTTAAGGTAAAATTGTATGATTTCATGTACTGATTTGAAAGGGACTGGGATTTCTGTAGTTACTACTAAAGTGGAAGTGTTTGTGTAGATGTGGTTGTGCTTTGGATTTTTAATTTCCGTAAATTTAATTAAGTGTGCTCTGGATGCTAAATTAATCATTTTATCATTGCTAATTTAACTAATTTTATTTATTAATGGAATTAACATGAGTCTCAATCTATGCATAGACTTGCCAAAGTATGCAAAACGTCATAGATTTGGAATGTGATCTCAAACATTTCTCATCATTCTCATTCTTCTAGCATCAAATGATCTGAGCTATGCCATCATTGCCATCATATAAAACTCATCCTTGGCTGGAATCTATATATTTGAAACTGTAACACAATATTTGCTTTAAATTGGAACATAAAAGCGTTCATTTAGTGACTTGCTATTCAAAAACGTACCAAATATCTATTAATCTCATTTATAATAAATAAATAAAAACATTTGGACTTGTGCATCTTCTAACAATTTTTACCTCAATGGAAAATTTACAATCACAAGTTTAGGATGCCTAAAGTATTGTATTGTAGTGTAGTGTATTTTGTTTTATTTTATTTTTACCAGAGTTCCACCAGATGTAATTCAATTAAATTCAATTAAATAATTAATAGTTTTCTTAATGCTATTTCAACTATATTTATTAATCAGGGCTCCAGAGTCATTGGCTCCTATAAGAAACTAAATTAGGTGCCTAATTATTTTTTTAACTGCCACAGAATAAACATGTTTTTTGTTGTAGTTTTTTTACAGTTTAACATTTCAGTCATACTGTCATCTGTTTATGTCTCATCTTTTCTTTATCAGCATTTTAATCCATCTTGTAGATGTCCTGGGAACTAAGGTTCACTTAAAGTGGGAACTAAATGTCTTCAGAACTATATACAATCACAAAGAATTGTTTATTGCACAGAATCTGTACCAATGTCACGGACCATTATTATTTCAGCATCATTTGGCCCTTGAGTGTAGTTTGGGCTCCTCCTCAATGCATCCTATAAATGTTGTCAAATGCATGCACACATCCAGTTTTTTTTTTCATTAGTAGCATGCAATTATAGGAGGTGTTGAATTTTATCTTTAGCTCCTTGCATTCTTTCTTATCATGTAGACAACAGGTTAAGTAAAAATATGAATAGTTATTTTTCTAGCTGACTAATGAGCTTCTGGACGCCGAATGGTTATTCTGTGGTAAATGTATTTACGTGTAATCACTGAATGAGTGATTACATGAGACATTTCAGTAAGCTGTACTGTATCTTATAATATACCTTTGATGTTCATTCATGTTTATTTCGTACAATAGTAGTAAAGAGAAAGATATGATGGGTTCACGTGCTCATGCCGCATTAAAGAGCGGCAAAACGGCATTTATTGTTTTTAATTTTGTTTATTAAAAGGTAACAGAGCGCAAGGCTTATTGCGATTATTTTATGGCAAGTGCACTACAAATAATAATACATTCATGCATTAACAGAACAGCATATAGACTAAACGATATTGTTAACATCCACACAGCTGACAGCTTTACCTGTTGTTGTTTGTTCAAGTTGTGCACGAAACAGACCCTGCTTTACTGCACTTTGACTTCGCACGTCTCCATCATTTTGGATCTCTCTCATGCTGCACAGCTGGAGCTGCTTTCAGCAGAGATGAGGACTGTTTTTCCTCAAAAACTTTGATGCGCATCGTCTCGGTTTATTACGTCAACATAAACAAATGACGTGGTCGCAAAACAATCAGGAAAAAGGGCATTACATGCAAGTTTTTAAGTCATAACATTTTATATAGTCGCCAGTGCTAACCTCAGCTAAAACTTCGCTCGCAAACTGCACAGCTGGAGCTGCTTTCAGCAGAGATGAGGACTGTTTTTCCTCAAAAACTTTGATGCGCATCGTCTCGGTTTATTACGTCAACATAAACAAATGACGTGGTCGCAAAACAATCAGGAAAAAGGGCATTACATGCAAGTTTTTAAGTCATAACATTTTATATAGTCGCCAGTGCTGACCTCAGCTAAAACTTCGCTTGCAAATTAAAGGGGTCATATGATGCGATTTAAATTTTTTCTTTCTCTTTGAAGTGTTACAAGCTCTTGGTGCATAAAGAAGATCTGTAAAGTTGCAAAGACTAAAGTCTCAAATCCAAAGAGATATTCCTTATAAAAGATAAGAGTCAGCCACGCCACCCTAAAACGCCTCGTTCTAACACGCCCCCACATGTCAACCTCACTATGTGGGAAGATTTGCATAACGCCGCCCAAATGTTCACGCAAAGAAAGAAGGCATAACTTTTATTCTCGCTGTAGTATTGTTGTTGCCGCTGCCATGTCGTGAAGGCACTGTGTGTTTCGTTGTGAAAGTGAAACTACTTTGTTTGGCCTTCCAAAAGAGGACGATATCTGCTTCGTCATGCCTGGAGCTGATCCGTGCTGGTTGCTGAGGAAATACATAAACTTTGCGCTGTCGATCGCCGGATCGGCTTTTACCGTGGACGAAGCGGAGTCCAGTCTGGGTGTGGAAAATAATGTTTTTTTTTAACCTTAAACCGCATAAACACATTGCATTACACTAAATACACAAAATACTGTTTTTTTTAGCAACATCATATGTCCCCTTTAATATTTTTGGTCGCAAATGCAACCATTAATGGAATATTTATAACATTAATTATTTATTACATTTGAGATGAGATTTCAGCTGTCTCAAACTATGCTCAGACTTGCCAAGAAACCAAAGTGTGCGATCAAAAGTCATCAATTTTGATGTGATCTCAAACATTTCTCATCATTCTCATGCTGCTAGGATCCAAACAAAGATCTGAGCTATGCCCTCATTTTGTAGCTATAAACTCTTATGTCTCATATATTAGTTTCTCTCAGGAGCTTTAAGAGTAACATCTGAGACGAACTCAGAGTTAGCAGAATAAAAGTAGGCAATTAGGTCCAAAGTTAAGAAAAAACTCAAGTGCGTTCACTTTGTACAGGACGAAAATCACACAGTACATCTGCGAAACACAAATTTACCTAACCTCCTCAGGGGAAACAAGCTCTTTAGTGTCCTATCAATGTCATACTAGGATTGTTTGTGAGTTTATTTGCTTTCCACTTCGCCGAACTGCACTTACGATAAAGCCTTACCACCTGAGTTCCAGTAATTATGCCATAGTGGCGGTTACCAAGCAACTAAGCAGCTGCACCCTGTAATATGAGGGGAGGGTGAGGCCTGTTGAGCTCCTCTGTGTGTGTGTGTGTGTTTGTGTGATCTCACATCTGCTCTCCTCTTGCCCTGGCGTCGATGTGTACATGCACACCTCTCTTCCTGTGACTGCATGGCGTACCTGTGTGACTGCGGCATTTGTCGTGTTGGTCTGCGTCAGCGGGGCGCTTCGAGGCACAAACTCTCCGGTCTCCTCGTCCAGCTGGAGTTGGGCGAGTAAAGCTTTCTCCTGCTCCCGCAAACGCTGCTGCTGCTTCTTCTCTTCCTCCTCACGCTGCCGAAGCAACTCCACTTCCTTCTGTCTGTAGCTGAAATCAAACACTTCCCTCCCCGCACCCAGATCCACGTCCTGCCTCCACAGGATATCTATCAGATCCATATCCTAGAGAGAAACAGCAGAGATAGATGAAGATGAGAGGAGAGCTGACCTCCTCCTGACCACACCCCGCCTGTCTGGGAGGGATTATGAGCCCAGCAGCTCAGCATGCCTCAGATAAGCACACGCACAATACAAGACAGCGTGAATAATACATGCTGCTTCTCCTTTTTCGTTCCTTCTCTGGGAACCACAATTCACCCACCCACGCGGATACAAATGCATGCACACGCTGTAAAATGTGTTTAGAAATAAAACCTGGTGACCAGTTAGAGCACCTAAAATATAAATTTTTCCTAAACTCTTGTTGCTTCAAACAGACATTGGTGTTCACGTTATATACGACATCAAATACCATTTATATTATGTTAAACTATGTATATAGCTCTGGTCTGGTTAGTGTCCTGCAGAGATCTGGAGGAGAGTACAGCGGCTCTGACCAATCAGCAGCTGAGAATGAAACGCCACCCGCCATGCTGTTTTAACTACAGAGATCAGGGTGTTTGTCAAATACAAGGACAGAGAACAATATATAGTTTGCGTCCTTGTCTCTGGCATGTTGACGTGCCCTTGGTAGACCACCAGAAATAATAAGAAGCATATTTAGATGCGCACATCCAGCAAGATACATTAGGCTGGCCTTTTTCTTTAAGGTTTCTATTATGTAACAAAGTATTTGCTACTCTTTTTTTTGTTTTTATTTACTGTACTTAGATACATTTTTAGAACAATTTTTTTTTAACTTTTACTTCACTATTTATTTGACTTTTTACTTTCATTCCAAAGCATAATATCATAGTTTTTACTCTACAATACTTCAAAATATATTGTTCTTTGTTTGATATTTTAGTACAATGGCGATTCATGTTTTTATAGTTGTACGGCAAGTTTTAGTAATACTGTTTTTTTTTTCTTATTTGCAGATGAAAAAAAATACTCAATGTCTCCATGCACTAATTTTCCTAAACGACTAGCTAGATAAAATAATAAAAATGCTTCATTGATACGAAGTTTTTTTTACTTTTTAATACTTGAGGACATTAAAAATCAAGTACTTTTACTCAAGTAAAATTAACAAGCAGTACTTATACTTTTACTGTAGTACTGTTTGATTGGGATTAATTAAGCATTAGCGTTAGTTCTGGCAGGTCACGTGAGTCAAGCTTGCATCCGCTGATTCTCAGCTGATCACATCTACCTATAGGAATACGACACCTATCGCGGCATTCCTATATAAGCTCTATTCAGTATTATTCAGCAGCTTTTCAGCTTGCTCCGGAGCAAATTACCCTCCTCCATCCCCAGCTCCTCCTTTCGCCACAGTCAGGACTTGACTTTCTGATATTCCTTGCTAATCAGACTCCTTTGTCTTGAATAAAGTGTTACACTTAAATATAATTAAGTACATTAATGATATCTGCCTTGTTCTGTTCTGTTAACCCTGGGGGGGTTATTATTGCTGCTCTCCCTGCTCATTCATGACAGGCTGCATGGATGGGCAGGGAGTTTTTTGCCCAGAACAGAACCATACCGCCAAACTTTATGCTAAGTATCTATCATTTTGACGATAGTGGTCCTGACAGAATTAAAATGTTTTGTTTCAATTGTTCAAAAGGGCCTTTTTTCAGCTAATGACTAACTAGTTCAGTGATGAGTCCACCGCTTCTGATGCAATACTGAAATTTCCAGGCATGTAAAAAGAGGTTACGAAAGCACTGGTGTGTTTTTATTGTATCTTGTTGCTTCAAACAGACATTGGTGTTCACGTTATATACGACATCAAATACCATTTATATTATGTTAAACTATGTATATAGCTCTGGTCTGGTTAGTGTCCTGCAGAGATCTGGAGGAGAGTACAGCGGCTCTGACCAATCAGCAGCTGAGAATGAAACGCCACCCGCCATGCTGTTTTAACTACAGAGATCAGGGTGTTTGTCAAATACAAGGACAGAGAACAATATATAGTTTGCGTCCTTGTCTCTGGCATGTTGACGTGCCCTTGGTAGACCACCAGAAATAATAAGAAGCATATTTAGATGCGCACATCCAGCAAGATACATTAGGCTGGCCTTTTTCTTTAAGGTTTCTATTATGTAACAAAGTATTTGCTACTCTTTTTTTTGTTTTTATTTACTGTACTTAGATACATTTTTAGAACAATTTTTTTTTTACTTTTACTTCACTATTTATTTGACTTTTTACTTTCATTCCAAAGCATAATATCATAGTTTTTACTCTACAATACTTCAAAATATATTGTTCTTTGTTTGATATTTTAGTACAATGGCGATTCATGTTTTTATAGTTGTACGGCAAGTTTTAGTAATACTGTTTTTTTTTTCTTATTTGCAGATGAAAAAAAATACTCAATGTCTCCATGCACTAATTTTCCTAAACGACTAGCTAGATAAAATAATAAAAATGCTTCATTGATACAAAGTTTTTTTTACTTTTTAATACTTGAGGACATTAAAAATCAAGTACTTTTACTCAAGTAAAATTAACAAGCAGTACTTATACTTTTACTGTAGTACTGTTTGATTGGGATTAATTAAGCATTAGCGTTAGTTCTGGCAGGTCACGTGAGTCAAGCTTGCATCAGCTGATTCTCAGCTGATCACATCTACCTATAGGAATACGACACCTATCGCGGCATTCCTATATAAGCTCTATTCAGTATTATTCAGCAGCTTTTCAGCTTGCTCCGGAGCAAATTACCCTCCTCCATCCCCAGCTCCTCCTTTCGCCACAGTCAGGACTTGACTTTCTGATATTCCTTGCTAATCAGACTCCTTTGTCTTGAATAAAGTGTTACACTTAAATATAATTAAGTACATTAATGATATCTGCCTTGTTCTGTTCTGTTAACCCTGGGGGGGTTATTATTGCTGCTCTCCCTGCTCATTCATGACAGGCTGCATGGATGGGCAGGGAGTTTTTTGCCCAGAACAGAACCATACCGCCAAACTTTATGCTAAGTATCTATCATTTTGACGATAGTGGTCCTGACAGAATTAAAATGTTTTGTTTCAATTGTTCAAAAGGGCCTTTTTTCAGCTAATGACTAACTAGTTCAGTGATGAGTCCACCGCTTCTGATGCAATACTGAAATTTCCAGGCATGTAAAAAGAGGTTACGAAAGCACTGGTGTGTTTTTATTGTAAAAAAAAAAAAAAACCTAGAAGTCAATGCATTTCAGCATCTCGTGTTTTGAAACCGATACGCTTTAATTAACGTGCCTAAAACACCTGGAAAACAACTCCAAACAAAGCAGAATTCTGATCCCGCTTTAATAACCAGCGTCTAATCACAACTGGATCCTCAGATATTCATGATAGATGATATATTTGGCCAGACAGATTAATAGCCCAACGTTTGGCTGTTTTCAGATTCCTGCCATCAGCTGTAACGGCTCCAAAAACCTATGACGGCTCAAATAAAATAGAGTGAAACGACAAATGTTACTCTATTTTGAAATGTGATATTTACTCGCACTCATGTTGTTACAAATCCATGAGACTTTTGTCTATCTTCAGTATACAAATAAGTATATATAGAATATTTGTTTAACGCCGACTTTAATATTGACCATTTTGTCCATTCATTGAAAGCCCATGCATCCAAAACTAGCACAACATAAAAAGTACAAAGGTCATCATAAAAAAAAAAAAGTAATCCATATGAATCAAGCAGTTTAAGTCTTCTAAAGAGACACGATTGCTTTATATGCAGAACATATTTAAGTAAGTTAATAAAATATTAAATGAATTTCTCACATATATACAGTGTATATATATATATATACTGATCAGTGCACATACATAGAGCACATCAAATATGGTAAATGTAAGCTCAGCCATACTTGCTTAAAGCATAAGAACGTTGTGTTACACGCAAGAACAAACCTCATCTGACCATTTGTGATGTGCATATCTATGTGTGCTGTTGTGTTTATATGTGAATAAAAGACTAAATGAAAACTGCTCATCATATCTGCATAAAGTCTAAACGGCTTGATTCATATGGATTACTTTTGCAATGTCTTTATGAACTTTTTGAAGTGTCACTTTTGGTCACATGGACATTCAATCGCTCCGGTTTCATAAAAAATATCTTTATTTGTGTTTCAAAGATGAGCAAAAGTCTCACGGGGATGACTAAATGATGACAGAATTTTCATTTTTTTTGTCTTAACTATCCCTGTCAATTGTTAATTAGCCACCCAGCTCTATAAATATCATTCTCTGCTAATCGAGTGCTATACAATCTATGAGCTTGAATGCAAAATGTTGCTCTACGCTTGGTTCAAATGTTATACACCACCAAATGAGACATTTAAAAATGCTGGTAATTAAATTTCTCAGGCTGAGTGACACAAATATTTCTGAAACCTTGGCCTCTGTCTTTTCTTGATTGATGGTTGCAGTAACTAAAATCACAGTGTCTGAGATATGCAGTGCTCAGTCTTTAACCTCCTCTACCGTTTATTTACACCGTGAAAGCTTTGCACCATCCGTCTGCAGCGCTGCGTTTATCTGTTTATCAGGTCAGAAAAACCATGTCGAGCATGTGACTCGAGATCTGTAGAAAATCAGCATACTATAGTTTCAGATCACAAGGCCCAGGGGACTAAACAGAGAAGAAGTGTGTTCTGACAACAGAGGAACTGCAGAGTTAAGAGGAAGCGATTCTGTTTCACAATTCAGAATCGGCCGTCAGCATTGACATCACAGCAGAATTCAGCCGATGCTACAATTTAACTAAATAAGGTTACATAAAGGACTGTTTCGGAATGTTCATTTTATTATTATTATTATTATTATTATTATTAGTCAATTGTTTATTATTATTATTATTATTATTATTATATTAATAATTTTGCCCATGTATACATTTTTAGTCAATTTAATTTATTCAAACATATAAATTACAAATGTATTGAAAAAAAAAATATATATATATATACAGTGGGTACAGTGGGAAAGTATTCAGACCCCCTTAAATTTTTCACTCTTTGTTATATTGTAGCCATTTGCTAAAATCATTTAAGTTAATTTTTTTTCCTCATTAATGTACACACAGCACCCCATATTGACAGAAAAACACAGAATTGTTGACATTTATGCAGATTTATTAAAAAAGAAAAACTGAAATATCACATGGTCCTAAACAAATAGTGAAAAATTTAAGGGGGTCTGAATACTTTCCGTACCCACTGTATATATATATATATATATATATTATAACAATGTTATGACACAAATTATTCTTTTTGACTAAAGGACTGTTTCTGAATTCTCAATCTATTATTATTATTATTATTATTATTATTAGTCAATTGTTTTCATGTTTAGTATTTATTTATATTTATTTATTTATTTTTATTTGTATTATATTAGCACATAAATTCTTTGTCAATTTAATTTATTAAAATTGTTAATATTTATTTTAAAATACATATACATTTCTTAACAAATAATTTTTTAACAATATGTTACAAATACAAAAAAGACTGCCAATTTATTATTTTTATTATTATTATTATTAGGGAATTGTTTTCATGTTTAGTATTTATTTTTATTTTTATTATTATTATTATTATATTGGCACATAAATTCTGTCAATTTAATTTATTTACAATTTCAATATTTATTTAAAAAAATGATAAATTTATTAAAAAGGTTTTATAACAATATGATACATATACAAAAAGGACTGTCAATTTATTAGTAGTAGTAAATTGTTTTCATGTTTAGTATTTATTTTTATTTTATTTATTTATTTATTTTTATTATTATTATTATTAGCACATAAATTCTGTCAATTTAATGTATTTACATTGTTTATATTTATTTAAAAAATATACAAACTTATTAAAAAAGTTTTATAACAATATGATACAAATACAAAAAGGACTGTCAATTTATTGAATGTATTATTATTATTATTATTATTAGTCAATTGTTTTTGATCTTTAGTATTTATTTTTTATTTAGTCATTATTAATAATAATAATAATAATAATTTTGCCAGTGCAAAAACTCTTAGTCAATTTAATTTATATAAGCACATAAATTTGTAATTTATATATACAAATGTTTTATAACAATATAATGATATGAGTGTTTCCACAAACGAGGTCTAGAGAATAACTGAGTGGATGGGATCCTGGCGTCTCAGAGGCCTCCAGACAGCCACATGTCCGTCTCGCTCGGAGTCACACACATCCTCTCCAGCTCCAGATAACAGACGGGGAGGAGCCACAGAGATGATGAAACATCTAAACTACTGCTAATGGGCCCCTCTCACGAGAGGACGGACCGGACCCTCTCCTCCAGCATGAGCAGAAGCGCTCTCTTCCTCCTCGAAGCAGAATGAATGACCAACGTGTGTTTCCGATTGTTTAGTTTGGGTGTTTAGTGAGTGGAAATGTTTCTTTAAAGAGCTTTCAAAACATATTCAGTTGTTTACGAGTGCGTTAAAAAAGCATATGTTGTCAATCCAATGATAAACAGTTCTTTAAAACAGATCTTTAAAGAAACAAATAGTCCAAAACTGAAAATATTGGCATATTATTATAGATAGATAGGAATGCAGCTGCTAGAATACCCATGCGGTTGCTAGGGTACCCGGGTTGGTTGCTAGGGTGTTGCTATGTGGTTGCTAGGGTACCCAGGGCAGTTGCTAGGGTGTTGCTATGCGGTTGCTAGGGTACCTGGGATAGTTGCTAGGGTGTTGCTATGTGTTTGCTAGGGTACCACGGGGCTGTTGCTAAGGTGTTGCTATGCGGTTGCTAAGGTACTCTGGGTGGTTGCTATGCGGTTGCTAGGGTACCCGGGATGGTTGCTAGGGTGTTGCTATGCAGTTGCTAAGGTACTTGGGTATTGCTAAAGTGTTGCTATGAAGATGATAGATAGATAGATAGATAGATAGATAGATAGATAGATAGATAGATAGATAGATAGATAGATATATTTTTTTGTTTTCATTTAAATGTTTTAGTTTTGAAATGTTGTATGCATTTGTCATTTTTATTTAATTTATTTTATTTTCTTAAATGTGTGTGTATATATATATATATATATATA
>NW_015506823.1:5419-8821 GCF_001515645.1 Sinocyclocheilus grahami | reverse complement strand
AGATAGATAGATGAGTTTGAAACTACAATTAAAAACTAAAACTATACAGACATTTAAAAAAATTATAAAAATGACACTAACTAGAAAATATTAAAATGTTTCAAAATATAACCAAAAACTTTAATCATAAATTACCACTGAGCCCAAGATTTAGTGTTTCACGGTAAAAAAAAATAAAGAAAATAATATTGGTCTGATTTACATGAGGGTGAAAATAATCACCATTTGCTGGTGAACTGCTCCTTTAAAGTGAAAGGAACAATATCTGGTAAATATGATAAGTTTTGTGATCGCGGTGAGTGTTTTTGATCTGATGATAATCTCATGCTGCTGATAACGTTGACACTCATTACGTGGGGTTTTGTATAAAACATAAGTGAATGTGAGGCTAAGACTAAGAAGAGTATTGCACTTATGTTTGTGTATCCATAAGCCTATTGATGGGATTGCATTTAGAAGTGAAAACGTATATGCAAGACACGCCTAACTACATAATTAATGCTCAAAGTGTTGTTATCATCATCCAGGTTAATAGCAACGAGAAACCAGAGGCGGATACGCAACGTTTCCTGATAAAGCGATTATTTTTCACACCTGTCTCACTTCCTGTTCCTCTAGACTGCGGGAATGTGGAATATACCGTTGGAGGAACAAGAGAGCTCCTTGTTCTCTATTTGATTTCACTGCACGGTTCAGAAAGGTACGGCACGTAATCAGCGTCAAAACCGGTTCACCAAGCCCTCACGTTATTCCACTCTCAATGAAATATTATTACCAGCATCGAAACGCTTGCTTCTCATAGAACTGATTTAAATATAGTCCCCTTCAACATATTTAAATGTGTACTTTGGGCATCAGCACACACACTTAATCATTTTCATTAATAACACTGACACACTTGATTACATTATATATATACCGCTAAACAGATCATTAAGTAGCCTAAAGCACGCGGCACAATAATTCATTTGGTGTCACATCCCTTTAAAGCATTACTTGTATGTGCTTTATAAACTAAACTGTTTATCATCGAACAAAATTAACCTAGCATGAAAGCTGCTCGTTTAAAATATGTCAGATCTCTGTTTCTCTGCTTAAAATGGGGATTTTGGCCTGTTCCACCTCAGTGGTCTTGACCTTCATTCAATGTCGTAATTCTGACGTGATCTATGAATAATACGTGTACAATACAGTAAAAAGCATGTTTCTTTTAATGTAATTTATGGGACATTAAGTTTGTAAACAACAAGGCCCTACTTAGTGACAGCTTAATTTAGGTGTGTGTGTGTGTGTGTTTCTGTCTGTGTGTGTGTGTGTGTGTGTGTGTGTTTCTGTCTCTCTATCTGTGTGTGTGTGTGTGTGTGTGTGTGTTTCTGTCTCTCTATCTGTGTGTGTGTGTGTGTGTGTGTGTGTTTCTGTCTCTCTATCTGTGTGTGTGTGTGTGTGTGTGTGTGTTTCTGTCTCTCTATCTGTGTGTGTGTGTGTGTGTGTGTGTGTTTCTGTCTCTCTATCTGTGTGTGTGTGTGTGTGTGTGTGTGTTTCTGTCTCTCTATCTGTGTGTGTGTGTGTGTGTGTGTGTGTTTCTGTCTCTCTATCTGTGTGTGTGTGTGTGTGTGTGTGTGTTTCTGTCTCTCTATCTGTGTGTGTGTGTGTGTGTGTGTGTGTTTCTGTCTCTCTATCTGTGTGTGTGTGTGTGTGTGTGTGTGTTTCTGTCTCTCTATCTGTGTGTGTGTGTGTGTGTGTGTGTGTTTCTGTCTCTCTATCTGTGTGTGTGTGTGTGTGTGTGTGTGTTTCTGTCTCTCTATCTGTGTGTGTGTGTGTGTGTGTGTGTGTTTCTGTCTCTCTATCTGTGTGTGTGTGTGTGTGTGTGTGTGTTTCTGTCTCTCTATCTGTGTGTGTGTGTGTGTGTGTGTGTGTTTCTGTCTCTCTATCTGTGTGTGTGTGTGTGTGTGTGTGTGTTTCTGTCTCTCTATCTGTGTGTGTGTGTGTGTGTGTGTGTGTTTCTGTCTCTCTATCTGTGTGTGTGTGTGTGTGTGTGTGTGTTTCTGTCTCTCTATCTGTGTGTGTGTGTGTGTGTGTGTGTGTTTCTGTCTCTCTATCTGTGTGTGTGTGTGTGTGTGTGTGTGTTTCTGTCTCTCTATCTGTGTGTGTGTGTGTGTGTGTGTGTGTTTCTGTCTCTCTATCTGTGTGTGTGTGTGTGTGTGTGTGTGTTTCTGTCTCTCTATCTGTGTGTGTGTGTGTGTGTGTGTGTGTTTCTGTCTCTCTATCTGTGTGTGTGTGTGTGTGTGTGTGTGTTTCTGTCTCTCTATCTGTGTGTGTGTGTGTGTGTGTGTGTGTTTCTGTCTCTCTATCTGTGTGTGTGTGTGTGTGTGTGTGTGTTTCTGTCTCTCTATCTGTGTGTGTGTGTGTGTGTGTGTGTGTTTCTGTCTCTCTATCTGTGTGTGTGTGTGTGTGTGTGTGTGTTTCTGTCTCTCTATCTGTGTGTGTGTGTGTGTGTGTGTGTGTTTCTGTCTCTCTATCTGTGTGTGTGTGTGTGTGTGTGTGTGTTTCTGTCTCTCTATCTGTGTGTGTGTGTGTGTGTGTGTGTGTTTCTGTCTCTCTATCTGTGTGTGTGTGTGTGTGTGTGTGTGTTTCTGTCTCTCTATCTGTGTGTGTGTGTGTGTGTGTGTGTGTTTCTGTCTCTCTATCTGTGTGTGTGTGTGTGTGTGTGTGTGTTTCTGTCTCTCTATCTGTGTGTGTGTGTGTGTGTGTGTGTGTTTCTGTCTCTCTATCTGTGTGTGTGTGTGTGTGTGTGTGTGTTTCTGTCTCTCTATCTGTGTGTGTGTGTGTGTGTGTGTGTGTTTCTGTCTCTCTATCTGTGTGTGTGTGTGTGTGTGTGTGTGTTTCTGTCTCTCTATCTGTGTGTGTGTGTGTGTGTGTGTGTGTTTCTGTCTCTCTATCTGTGTGTGTGTGTGTGTGTGTGTGTGTTTCTGTCTCTCTATCTGTGTGTGTGTGTGTGTGTGTGTGTGTTTCTGTCTCTCTATCTGTGTGTGTGTGTGTGTGTGTGTGTGTTTCTGTCTCTCTATCTGTGTGTGTGTGTGTGTGTGTGTGTGTTTCTGTCTCTCTATCTGTGTGTGTGTGTGTGTGTGTGTGTGTTTCTGTCTCTCTATCTGTGTGTGTGTGTGTGTGTGTGTGTGTTTCTGTCTCTCTATCTGTGTGTGTGTGTGTGTGTGTGTGTGTTTCTGTCTCTCTATCTGTGTGTGTGTGTGTGTGTGTGTGTGTTTCTGTCTCTCTATCTGTGTGTGTGTGTGTGTGTGTGTGTGTTTCTGTCTGTCTGTGTGTGTTGTGTGTGTGTGTGTGTTTGTTTCTGTCTGTCTGTGTGTGTGTTTGTGTGTGTGTTTCTGCCTGTCTGTGTGTGTGTGT
>NW_015506823.1:4608-5409 GCF_001515645.1 Sinocyclocheilus grahami | reverse complement strand
CCTTTGGTTCCTCGGACGGCCCAAGTTCAATGACTATGCAGAATTTGGGCTGAAAAGGAGAGTCGCGAGGAAACGCCTCCTTTAACACAGAATATACATTAAAAAAGACGTTTCCACCACATTTCGCCACTCCAACCATGTCATGAGTTATAGCAAGCTGCAAAACATCCTCGATGATTATCATCTTGAAACTTTAAAATCAGAAACTCCAGGCAATTCAAAGTCAGAGTGGAGAGTATAAAGAGGCAGTGCTCCGGTGGCACATTTATGGCACGAGCGATACATGCATCTGAATAACCTCACACAACACCGGTTCATAGCACAACTAGAAAAACTCAGATTTCTCTTTGATTTTAGTATCGTTTTAATACTATTAAAAATACTAGACATTATTATAACATTAGTGACGCAATTAATTATCATTACATATTATTTACCTGTTGGCTTGGATGCATTTTAGGCATTTCGATGTCCATCATGCTGAGAGATCTTCTCTCCGTTTTCGCCGTAACTCCTAATGTGATTTCTTTGCTTGTAATCCTTCAGGGCGAAATAAAGTCAGGCTTAAAATAAGCAGGTCGACCCGCCGCACTTCAGAAGGAGACGCTGTCCGCGGAGTTATGAAAATGCACGGAAAGCCCCAGTCATTCGATGGCCCCGCCCACACTCACGCTGACCAATAGAAAGCGCCCGCTGAGCTGCTGCGGGACACGCCCCCTTTTACTTTCACTCTACACTCTACATGCATCCAAACTGAATAGTGAGATATGGCACTGTACATGCTTTATATTAAATAAAAAT
>NW_015506823.1:0-958 GCF_001515645.1 Sinocyclocheilus grahami | reverse complement strand
TATAATAGTCATTTCTAACAACTCTATTAGAAATCTATTATTTTTTATTTCACTCGGTTTGATGAATAGCACCTAGGCTATATTATTTCTTTAACATAAATATCCAAAGCTGGTCTTGACAGATGAGTTTTTAAGAGTCCAAAAATATTTGTGCAATTTTTTAATAATAAAAAAACAAGAGTTCGTCGCCTTTTGTGACAACTGATTGCAAATAGCCTACATAACAAATGCTGTGGTGTTGGGTTTGAGCTGCAGATCGCTGCACCTGCTTTGGACTCAACACGATAGGCCGGTTTTTGTATCAGGTGACTTGGGCTTTAGTGGACCTGATCAAACCCGCTGTAAGAGCAGACACAAGCACACACCTGCTACTGTAACTGTGTCAGATAGCGACCCCTGCTGGCTGTCCTCAGGCTTTTGACAGATGCGCGTTTCCCACAGAGTAATTCATCTTCAACCTATTAAACCACAATTTAACCACTCTAACCAGAGTTTATAATTACACAACTTTAAACTAGACTAGCATTAAAATGATGCTTGGGTTGGCCTATGCGAATGATCTGTCTGGAATGATGCACTGAATGTTTACAAGTTTGAAATGGTCATCTGACAAAAACTATAATTACTGTTGTTAAAAGATCAGCCCACACCGTGACACTTAGCTGAATCCTACTGCCAGCTGCAGTGCAATGTGTATTCTGTGTTGCCTATTACCTACAACAGGCGTTTCATCAGCGATGGCAGAGACTTTTAGAAACTCTCTTATAGCACACTTTCATTAGTTTATGTGATTTGTGAACTAACAGTGTGCATCAAATTAGAAATCATATTTTTTGAAAGTCATGAACATTTGTACTGTGAAACAATGTTTGTGTGTTTTGTGTTTTATTGTGATACAATTACATTGTAAACATTTTGGAAGTCGCATAAATAATTGTCACTTTTTTTATAATTTCAC
>NW_015506822.1:174555-175228 GCF_001515645.1 Sinocyclocheilus grahami | reverse complement strand
CAAAACGTGCAGTGTTGCGGTGCCTCCAGGACCAGGGTTGGGAACCACTGGTCTAGATAATGAATCATCTCACCATGTCTAGGTTTGGTCATGCATGAAAATGGAGACTCCTGCACGGTATTAGATGGTTATGTTGTTGTGTATCGGTGTGCAGTGGTTTGATGGGATGGCCATCTGTGATGTTTAATTGTCTCTCTGTTAGAACACAATCACCGAACAGCTACAGAGACGTTATACAAAGGAGCAGATCTACACCTACGTTGGAGACATCCTTATAGCGGTGAATCCATTCCAGAAAGCAGAGCTGTACACGCCGGAGGTGTGTGTGTGTGTGGGGAATATTTCATTATGGATGCCATCAACCTTTCATAGTCTACTACACTCCATTTACTTCCACTCTCATTCACTTTCTTCCTCACCTGTCAATCTGTATCTGGCATGTGACATTGTACCTTTTGCAGAAACACTGTATATTTCCTTTCCTTTTTTCTTTCATTCACATGTTCTCTTCTCTCTAGATTTCCTTGTGAAAAATAAGTACACTTTAGGATACTTAAAAAATAGACTTATTATGGAAAGAATATACTTAAGTGCAAATTAAATGTTTAAACCTAATTACATATTTAATATTTGTAGTGTTGTATGTTATAAACCTATATTACATGCAGCTTTA
>NW_015506822.1:171503-173783 GCF_001515645.1 Sinocyclocheilus grahami | reverse complement strand
CCTTTTATTTAATTAATATTATATTATTTGTAAGTACAGTTTTTCTAAAATTATTTTAAGATTTAAGTACATTACGAGTGTGTGTTCAATACAATTAAGCACACTTCTTTTTCACAAGGGTTTCTCAGCTTACTTTATTTATTAGTGATGTTTGTTTTTTATTTCAAAGCAGACAGGCTTATGATTTTAACCTTGCAGAAGATAAAAAATCAATTGGCATAAACTTGCATTAATGGCAAGCCCATTACAACCACTCAGAATACTGTAGAAACTGCATAGAAATGCCCTGGCAACCTCCTTGGACACTCAAGCTACTGCTTAGCAAAACCCCAGAAACCATTCAGAACATCTTTGCAATATCAATATCAGTTAGCTAACAACCACTTCAAACATCTAAGCAGCCATATAGCAATGCTAGACGCACCCTAGCAACCACATGAGAACATGCTAAAGCACCTTAGAAACTGCTTAGCAAAGTGCCAACAACCACTCAGATCACCTCATCAACCGCACTGAAGTACACTGACATCTGCTCAGAACACTTAAAGGGATAGTTCACCCAAAACAATGACAATTCTGTCATCATTCACTCACCCTCAAGTTGTTTCAAACCAGACTTTCTTTCTTTTGATGAATACTAATACATTTTTGAAGAATGTGTCCCCATTGACTTCCATAGTATTTTTTCCTCCATACTATGGAAGTCAATGGAGACCAGCAACTGTTTGGTTACCTACATTCTTCAAAATATCTTCTTTTCTGTTCAACAGAAGAAATCAAGTCACACAGGTTTGGAACAACTTGAGGGTGAGTAAATAATTGTCATTTTTGGGTGAACTTTCTCTTTAAGCAACTGCATACAAATGCCATTTATGACATCTTAGAACCCACATAGGAATGCACTGTCAACCACCTACTCTAGGATAGTGGGGATTGTGTGTTTTGTATGGTCAAGCACCACTTTTGCTTCATAAAATGTGAATTATCAAATTAGTCAAACTAGTCAGTTATTAGTCAGCTGTCTAATACTCTATTGTTTCTGTGACAGAATTCTAAGATTTACGTTGGAGCCAAAAGAACGTCCAACCCTCCTCATATTTATGCAGTTGCAGACATCGCATATCAGTCCATGGTCTCCTATAATACTGATCAGGTAGAGTATGTTCCTCTATGAACTTCTGGACTGTACACTGGAAAAGTGGTAACCTGCAATTGTTACTTGAAAGAAATATTTCTTCCTGATTTAACCCATATAAAGTAGTTTTGGTAGTATCAAGTAATGTATTTAGGTTGATTCCGTGATATTCAATAATATTTTAATATTTAGATGTTACAATTTTTTAGTCATGTTCTGAGTATATCAGTCATGTTCTGAACTGTGTTTGTTTCTGTGTGCAGTGTATTGTTATCAGCGGAGAGAGCGGTGCTGGGAAAACAGAAAGCGCCCACCTATTAGTCCAACAGCTGACTGTTCTTGGAAAGGTTCGGAGGCAGCTTTATGTTCTCAATCTTATATTATGACTTATGTTATGTTTTTTCATAAAATGTCTCTCATATTGTCACGATTCGCTGCTGGAAGGAACGATGGAGACGTGGATAACATATGGTATTTAATGAGAGAATCACAGGGGTAAATCCACAACAGGAACAGGTGTAAACACACATAATCCAACAAGTAGACCCGACAAACACAGACTGAACAGTCTGGGGCTTAAATACACAGGACACACTTGCCATCAATGAACAATCAACGTGAAGGAGAAACTGGGTCACAGGGATCACAGGTCTGACATTTCTCCCCCCTTACGGAAGGCGCATCCTCGCGCCGTAGAAACAACAGAGGGAGGGAACTTGGGAGGAGGCTCAGGAGGAGGACGGACACCCGGGAGGAGGCCAGCAGACAGAGTCCAGGGAGGTGATGAAGGAGGGAGGAGCCAGGGCGGAGACAGAAAGGACTTGGAGCAGGCGGTGCCAGGTGGGACCCAGGCAACAGCCATGATAACAACCCATGGTGGAGCCGACGGAGGGAGGAGCCATGGAGGAAGAAGGGCTGACGACTCCAGGGGGCCAACCAACTGCGGTGGAGCAGGTGGCGGAGGAGCCCGAGGCGGAGACGGACAGCTGATGAGCCAGGGCGACGGGGAGGATCCGGAGGGCCAAGGCGGAGCAGATGGTGTCAGTGATCGAGGCAGAGGCGGGGAACCAGAAGGCCGTGGTGGATCCGGAGCGACAGAGGACTGAGGAGGAGCCGAAGGGAAGGAGGAGCCTGACAGAGCCGGA
>NW_015506822.1:162155-168834 GCF_001515645.1 Sinocyclocheilus grahami | reverse complement strand
TTATAACGACTTATTTTCTCGTTATATCGACATAACGAGAGTTGTTTTCTCGTTATAATGACTTAATTTTCTCGTTATATCGACATAACGAGAGTTGTTTTCTTGTTATAACGACTTATTTTCTCGTTATATCGACATAACGAGAGTTGTTTTCTCGTTATATTATATTATATAACGAGAAAATAAGTCATTATAACAAGAAAACAACTCTCGTTATCTCGATATAACGAGAAAATAAGTCGTTATAACGAGAAAACAAGAAGGAAAAAAAAATAATGCATGGCCGCTTAGAACTTCCGAATTGTACACACACATACTGTATATATATATATAAGAAAACTAAAATATATTGTATTAATGCTTTTTGTTAGGGAATATAAGCCATTAGCTTTTCATATACATACTAGCTTGAAATCAAAGTGTAATTTTGAGATTAATCTCAATTCTTGTAAAAAAGAAGTGCGCTTAAAGGAAAATTTGCAGAAACTTTTCAGACCATCCAAGATGCAGATGAATTTGTTTCTTCATCGGAACAGATTTGGTAAATCACTTGCTCAGCAATGGATCTTCTGCCGTGAGTGGGTGCCGTCAGAATGAGAGTCCAAACAGCTGATAAAAACATCACAATAATCCACAAGTAATCCACACGACTCCAGTCCATCAATTAACATCTTGTGAAGTGAAAAGCTGTGTGTTTGTACAAAACTAATCCATCATTAAGGCAAAACAAGAGTCCAAACTTCATAATACCGCTTCCTCCAATGGAAAAAGTCCATCCCCTTTTGTCCTCTCACATCAAAATATGCCGACATATTTTTTTAGATCTGTTTCTACTTGGTTTTGGACTGTTTTCACTTTCATCTGTGCATATTTCTCTCCTGATACAGACAGCTTTTTCACTGAAGAAAGCAAAATTATGTGAAAGAGGACTTGCATTTTAGCCAGAAGCTTGTGGGTTATTGTGTTATTTTTATCAGCTGTTTGGACTCTCATTCTGACGGCATCCATTCACTGCAGAGGATCCATTGGCGAGCAAGTGATGTTATGCTAAATTTCTCCAAATCTTTTCCCATGAAGAAACAAACTCATCTACATCTTGAATGTCCACGTTTTTAGCTCTATTCCTCAAACGATTCCTTAAATTGTTTTTGAATGTGTAGTGTACTTCCAATATTAAAAATAGCCTGTACTTGCAGATAATATAATATTAATGAAATAAAAAGCCACTGAAGTGTTCTTAAAGTGAGTACACTTTCATCACTATTTTTCACTATTACATTACATTTAGAAGTATATTATTTTCCTAATAAATATTCCTTTTAAAAAAAATTGGTGTACTGAGAAACTTTAGTTCTGGAAACACTGTTGTGAATTATACCACAGAACTACCCCCAGGCCAACATCTAAATCTTCTTAGAGAACTTACTCTGTCTCTGTATTGTCAGTTTAGTTTTCGATTTCTCAAGGGAGACAGGAATAATCACAGGCCTGTGAGGGACATGACTTTGACATTACGGAACACTGTACTCTTTAGGGAATCCACCTAATCGAATAGACAGGTTTGGCAGTGTGTCACTAGATATTAACTGCTATGCTACATTTGCAGAAATATGTAGCAGTTTCATTCCTCTTGGATGGGATGCTTAAACATAGATGCTATTAGATGTGATGTCATGTAATAAATCATCTAATTTATGCCTGGCATCTCTTCTGTAGGATTTTTTATTTAATGCATTTTATTTATCCGTTGATATAACCAACCGTGGTATTATTTTTATGTCATAATTTCATTAGGAGCTCGGGAGCGTTTACAGTACCTTAGCTGGGATCCTAAATGCAGGTGATGTTGAGTTCACATCAGTGGCTTCGGAACATCAGACGGACAAAAGCAACATTTCCAACATGGCAGTACTAGAGAGTGGTAAGTATTGTTATATGTTCCAGGTTTTGATCTGAGCCTGAGCACAGTTATATAATCAGTCATGGGCATTGTGTGTTTATGTAATTCTGAAGAGCCACAAGAAACCCTGTGTAAATCCCTATCTGCATCTCTTTAGAAAAAAAAATCTCCATAAACAAGCCTTGTTGCTCTTAGCTGACTTAATAGATGTAGAGGGGCACTTTTCACCATCTTATCTAGACCAGTTTATCTAACTTAAACTAGCAAACCACATTTGAGTTTCTTTTTCTATTTTTTACACAGTTAGCATGGTACTTACTTGATATTAAATAGTGTGACATTGTAGGTCTTAGTGCATCTGAAATTACACTGTGATGATTTCATAAAGTGTCTAGGCTAAAATTGCTCACAATCCCTTGGGGAATGGAGTTTGTAATACTTTCACCATAGACATGTCACAATCCGCTGGAGCACGGGCACGAGGAAATGAGGATACATGGAGATTTCACAGAACGAGAGTCTTTTAATGATCCAAATGGGAGACACAGAGCGCAAGGATGACGTTCACAACAAGTAGACCCCAAAAAACAAATTGAACAGACTGGGGCTTATAAACACAGGGCAATCAGGGGAACACAGGTGCATGTAATCATAAAGTAATCAAACTAAACAAGAACAGGAAAAGGACCATAAAAGGAAACACAGGAAGAACTACGGAGACAAAACGGGTCCAAAAGTCTGACATTTTTCGCCCCCTCCCGGAAGGTGCATCCTCGCACTGTAGATACAACAGAGGGAAGGATGGGTGTGAACTTGGGAGGAGGCTCAGGAGGAGGACGGACACCCGGGAGGGGGCCGGCAGACAGAGACAATGGGGGTGACTAAGGAGAGAGGAGCCAGGGAGGAGACAGGAGGGGCTTGGAGCAGGAAGAGTCAAGCTGAACCCAGGCCACAGCCATTACGATGACCCATGGTGGAGCCGACGGAGGGAGGAGCCATGGAGGAGGAATGGTCCGGAGCAGGTGGTGTAGGAGCCCGAGGCAGAGACAGAGAGCCAACGAGCCAGGGGGATGCCGAGGATCCGGGGGGTCAGGGTGGAGCCCAGGGCTCTGGCCACCGAGGTGGAGATCCGGAGATCCACGGCGGAGCCGGAGCGACTGAGGACCAAGGTGGAGCTGGCGGGAGGAAGGAGCCCAATGGAGCCGGTGGGATGAAGCGACGAGGTGCAGCCGGTGGAGCTGGTGGATTGACGGGCGATGGTGGAGGTGAGGGAGCTAGGAGCCGAGGTGGAGCTGCAGAGTCCAGGCCTCGGAGGCTGGAGGTGGAGGTGAGGGATGCTCCAGCCATGGCGACGATGGAGGATGGCAGACCTGCGGCGCTCGCACCGTATTGATGGTGGGCTGAGGGCGAGCAGAGGGGCTGCCAGACTACAGCGCTGGAGCGGGCGGGTGCGTGGGTGGGTATTTGTGAGCCTCCGGGCTCTCAGGGCTGCCCTCGGGGATCAGAGCCCACTCCAGGCTGGACTGGGAAACGGGAGCCCCCTCAGGGCTGGACGGGAACAGCAGGGAAAAAGGAGAGAGGAGAGGAGGCAAGTTGACCTCATTGATCGCGGCGGTAATGGGCTCTCTATCATCGGTGGGCTCGGGCTGATGCTCCGTACCACAGGGAGATGGTGGGCTGGGCTCTGGGTCAGGAGTGGATCTGGCGAGATCATCCTCGGGAGCGACAGTGAGAGGCGAGCCGTTTCTCGCCAGAATCCACTCCACAAATGCGGTGAAATTCTCTCGAGGACCATCTTTGGACGACGGCGCTCATAGAATGAGCGGAGCGCGTCGTCCGGGTAGCTAGTGGTGCTAGCTAACAGCCGGAGCAGTTTCGTATGATCCTCGAGAGATCTGTCCCCCTGCTCCAGCAGGAGGAGGAGGAAATCTGGGCAGGTGAAGGGATCCATAAGGGGAAATACAATGGAAACAAAAACACTGAGAGAAAAAATGGAAACAAAAACGGAGGGTAGACACACAGAGTTAACTGTATTCGGTCGGGTCTTCTGTCACAAACAAGAACAGGAAAAAGACTATAAAAGGAAATGCAGGAAGAACTACGGCGAGGCAAAACATGTCCAAAAGTCTGACAAAACGTTTCTGTTGCAGCAAAATATATATACAGTATATTGTAAGGCAAGAGACAGCAGTTTTAAATGTATGAACCTAAAAGTATACCATAACTAGTGACATGCACAATTACTGATTTGTGTATGTATGTAAATTGGAATGCGGCACCAGTCATGTATAACCATACTATATAGCATTATATACTATATAGCGGTGTAAGATTTTTGTGTCCCAAATGTAATGCTTTTATTGTTAACTTAAAGTATTAAAAATTGTTTTCATAATTGAAATAAAATAAAATATAAATATTAGAGGAAAAACCAAAACCTAAACTTGGCAGCTAACTGAAGTAAATACAGTAAGTTGAAGCTGAAGAATTAAAATTACTAAAATCAAAACTGTAATAAAAAATTTACTAAAATTAAAACTGGAAAAATAAAAATAAAAGTTAATTCATGTTAATAAATATTATGGTAACATAAGGCCCCATTACTTAATGCATTAATTAGCAATAACCAATGCATTTGTTACAGTATTTATTAATCTTTAACTAGCAATGAACAACTGTTAGTTTTAGTTCATGTTAACTCAGGTCCGTTAAATAATATTAACAGATGCAACGTTTGATTTTAATAATGTTTTAGTAAATGTTGTAAATACATTAACTAAGATTAATAGTTTTGGTCCCACTTTATATGAAGTGGCCTTAACTACTATGTACTTACATCAAAACTCAATAACACAATAAGTGCATTGTACCAAATGATTAATTTAATTGTAAGTACATAGTAGTTAGGCAACTTAATATAAAGTGGGACCATAGTTTATTTATAAGTTAACTAATGAAGTTAACTAATGTTTAACAAATGGAACCTTATTGTAAATTGTTAGCAAAACGATAATAGTATACAAAATAAAATCAAATCTCAGTACATTTATTTCCTATAGTAGCGAATGGGTTTTCAAATTAATTGAGGTAACGAATTTGGCTAGATACTAAAGCTAACAGTACTTAAGAAATGAGTTTGTTGTTGTGTTTTTTTGTATTATTGAGATATTATTATATATTTTATTTATATTTTAATTTGTTTTTTGTTTGTTGTTTACAATTTTGCTGCAGTTTCGTGAGATGGTAGCAAAACTGGTGTTCTGACTTGTTACTTGTACTAAAAGTGTATTTTAAAATGTATTCAGTAGAAGTGGCATGCAGTTCCTATATCTAAATAAGCACATTGTTATGTTTCGGTGTGTTTGTATGTTCAGCTGCATCGCTGCTGTGTATCCGTGCGGATGAGCTCCAGGAAGCGCTGACCTCTCACTGTGTGGTCACACGGGGCGAAACCATCGTCAGGTCAAACACAGTGGAGAAGGCCATTGAGGTACGGGACGCCATGGGCAAAGCCCTCTACGGACGCCTGTTCAGCTGGATCGTCAACCGCATCAACTCTCTCCTGAAACCAGACAGCCTGTCAGGGTAAGAGAGAAGAGAGTCTTCTCAAACTGTGCTCAGATTTGTCAATATTTCAACAGTTGCAATCAAAAGTCCCAATATGAACATTATGCATCAAATTCTTTCAAGACCACCATCCAAGAGAGATGCAACTTTAGAACATATCCTAATTGACCAGAAACTAGAAGGAAATAGTTCCATCCAACACTGAAAATAAAGGTGCTTCACGATGCCATAGAAGAACCTTTTTGTCTAAATGGTTCCATAAAGAACTTATAACATCTGAAGAACCTTTCTGTTTCACAAAAGGTTTTTGTGGCGAAAGAAGGTTCTTCAAATTACAAAAAGTTATAAAAGAGATGGTTCTTTAAAGAACCATTGACAGAATGGTTTGTTGTGGAACCAAAGATGGTTCTTCTATGGCATCGCTTGAAGAACCTTTTGAAGCACCTTTATTTTTAAGAGTGAATGTGCATTTTTAAAAAATCCCATATAACAGTTTTCTTAATTCTATCCTTGAATTTCTCTCCAGGGAGGAAGACAAAGGTCTAAACATCGGTATTCTGGACATCTTTGGCTTTGAAAACTTTAAGAGGAACTCTTTTGAGCAGCTCTGCATCAACATTGCCAATGAGCAGATCCAGTTCTACTTCAACCAGCACGTCTTCGCCTGGGAACAGGTACATCCTGCCTCTGATAAAGTCATTTTATACAGTCTTGAATTGTTTGGGAGCTTTTCTATGCCTTTTGGGAGCATTTTTAGTCCCCCCTCTCTGCATAACCTTATTTCCATCTAAATGGTGGTAACACCTCATCATTTATCGTTTCACAGTGTTGTGAGAAATGAAAGGAAGGGGAGTGGAATATTCAGTTTTCTTTTGACGCAGACAAGCGTGGCAATTCCCCAGACTGACTGTAGCCTTGAGGGGGAAAGTGATTTGGTGCCTCTAAACGTTTGCGGCTAACCCACATTAGTGCCTTCATAAATCATCTGAAACAAGGGTTATGTCAGTTTGCTAGGCAGTTGCTAGGGTGTGCTAGGGCGTTGCTATCTGGCAGCTAGGCGTTAACATAATAATAATAATAATAATAATAATAATAAAAGTATAGTGCTTTGCAATGGCAAGCACCACTCACACTTATTGTTATTATTTTGTATTAATTAATTAATACATTTTTTCTAAGTGATGATTCTCATAAATTCCCAAAGATTCCTAT
>NW_015506822.1:151762-162145 GCF_001515645.1 Sinocyclocheilus grahami | reverse complement strand
CTAACCCACATTAGTGCCTTCATAAATCATCTGAAACAAGGGTTACGTCAGTTTGCTAGGCAGTTGCTAGGGTGTGCTAGGGCGTTGCTATCTGGCAGCTAGGCGTTAATATAATAATAATAATAATAATAATAATAATAATAAAAGTATAGTGCTTTGCAATGGCAAGCACCACTCACACTTATTGTTATTATTTTGTATTAATTAATTAATTAATTTTTTCTAAGTGATGATTCTCATAAATTCCCAAAGATTCCTATTAGTTTAATACAGTATTACACTAACTATTAATATTGTCACATGTCATTCAGTTTGGACTTTGTTTTCTTCTTGCACCATTCCCCTGCATTGTGTTAACTGTGTCATTCTGCTCGGGTGCCCGTTCTTCGTACGTCGCTAACTCAGTTAGCTGGATTTGATTGGTGACGATTTGGCATGATCTTGGATTATGAATGTGTGAATGTGAAGTGAAATGTGGCCAAGTATGATGACCCATACTCAGAATTTGTGCTCTGCATTTAACCCATCCAAGTGCCCACACACACACACACACACACACCGTGAACACACACCCGGAGCAGTGGGCCATATTGCGCCCCGAGAGCAGTTGGGGGTCTGGTGCCTTGCTCAAGGGTCTCACCTCAGTCGTGGTATTGAGGGTATAAGAGAGCACTGGTCATTCACTCCCCCCACCCAATGTCCGTCCTGAGCGCTCTCTCATCCCCATCATGAGTAGACACGCCCCTTACAGCTGATTGGCTACAAGTTTGTTTTGGTACTTGGCCCGACTAATTTTTCTAAAGCGTTTTTGAAAAAATACATACCCCACCTTTAATTATCCTTGTTTGGTCTGTGAATTCAAGATCCTGTGTTTTCCGTTTTAGTTTGTCCGGTCTCGTCTGCTGCCTGTGTGATGGAATACCTGTTTGTTGGATTGCCTATGTGTTGGATAAAAGACTGTTGGAAACCTTCTTCTTCATCTTTGTGCGTTTAATACAGCATAGCTGTGACAAATACAATTATTAGTTTGTTTTTTTGTTTTTTAAATCAGAATAAATTAAAAGGCAGTAAAACATACCACTATAAAATATAAACACTTTATCTAAATGCAAGTATAAACAAACAAACAAATAAATAAATACATTCAGAAATGATAAAGATTATTTATTTGTTTATTTACTTTGTACTAATGAGATTTTGGGAGAAAATGTGCTTAATTTTTTTTTTAATAATCTTTACTGTATACAGTAAAAACTTTGTAATATTATTATTTAACATTGTTTAAATAATATACATAGTAATGCGATTTAGATTTTTATTACACAAATGAGAGTACAGCTTCTTCTTCTTCTTCTTATTATTATTATTATTATTAATAATAATAATTTTGGAGTGGAATTTGACTCAGACATTGAGCTTTACCTGTAAAATTTATTCATAACCTATTTGTTGATTTGTGTTCTCCATAGTATTATTTCTACTCGAAGCACTCAGGAGTATGGAACCTGAAGTAAACATTGAAGAGTGTGTTTTCTGTTTTGTTTTTTTGTGCCTGTGTTACTTCAAATCTGTAGTTTTTGCATCCCTGAGGCTTGTATGTCAACAGCATTCTTACTGTTCCTAAAAATGAGGTTGTTCCCTGTTCGCAGGATGACTTTACCCGCAGCTAAAAGCTCAAATCTACACCAGAGATTGGATTTCTCGGACATACTTCTTCTGTATGTGTGTTGATGCATTTCACCAGTGAATAATTTAGGTCCATGTGTGTATTGAAATTTATCAACATGGCAGTCTAGAGACAAGACAGACATGACATTTGTGCTTTGGGTTGAGTGCTCTGCTCACATGAAGTCATTGTGTAGCAGCAGGAATTGTCTGACACACTGTGCTCAGATTTAGGAGGAGCTCCAGGCATCAGCTAGCAGAAGTCAGCAGTGTTGTTGGGAGCTTACAAATATGTGTGGATAGATGAACAGAATTACTTTCCCCAAGGAGAAATTCAGATGCAAAACAATAGCAGCATTGAGCGTAAAGGTCACAGAAAACATCACATTCAGAGACATAGTGTAATCAAACTAGACATTTCAAAATATGAATGCATTGTCCTGATAATAAGGAGTTTTCTTTTGACATTTCATGTAGAATTAGTTTCGCATGACCAGAATTTTGACTATCAGCATGAAATATTGTCCATTGGAGCTTATTCTGGCCAAAAACTGCCCAGTTAGACAGAAAGAGACTAACTAATTGATGTGGATACTGACCAATTGCAGTTTAATAAAAAAAATTTTTTTTCATTCTGTTTTGGGAGCAAGAAACTAAAGAAACAGCAGTGTTGGTCTGGACCAAATGAATGTTCTGCAAATTGTCATTTTTACTAACTAAATACTGATCGTTTTACATCTACACTAATGTTCAAAAGTTTGGGGCCAGTATGATTTTTTTCCAGGTTTTTAAAAGAAGTCCCTTTCACTCACCCAGGCTGCATTTATTTTATATAAAATACAGTAAAAACAGTACTATTATTAAATATTGTTACAATTCAAAATAACAGTTTTCTATTTGAATATATTTTAAGATGTAATTTATTCCTGTGATAGCAAAACTGATTCATGTGGATAGTGACCAGTTGCAGTTTATTTTTATTTTTATTTTTTCATTCAGTTTTGGGAGCAAGAAATTAAAGAAACAGCAGTGTCGGTGTAGCGAATCAGCTCAAAGGGGAAATATTAATAATTAATCATAACTAGTTATAATTAATTATAAATATTTAGATCCGCTGTAAGCATTAATTTGACCTCTCAGTGTCAACTGTCTGTTAATTCTAAGAACGTTAATTTCCTATTTAAGGCAATTAACTTTCTTACTGTCCAATACTACACAGAGCACGTAGCAAAAATCTGCATGATTAGGGACTCCAGTTATGAGCAAACAATGAACAACCTCAAGTGTGATACAAGTAAGACTTTATTAACTACATAAACACTTAAACTAGTCTAACATACATGCACACATACAGTTGGTAAAGGAAAAGGGTAAAGCTTAGGCAGTAAAAAGAAGAGAAATAAAAACATGAAGCTATTGTACCATTTGATATTCAGCAGATCTACAGCCTGAAGGAAACATCAGTTTCTTAGTTTAAACACACCTTTGTAAAAAGGTGCCAATTATACTTAATGTATCAATTAATAAGATACTTACGTCTTGTCTGTCTGAAAGAGAGTCCTGATGCAATCTGAAGGCTCAAGTTGATCTTTGCTTTAGTTGGTTGATGAAAAAGAACCAGTTTGAGGCAGAGGATCTTGGTGAATCGAAAGTCAAGGCCGAAGCCTGGCACGAACTTAGGGTGTCCTTAGGAGCGTTCTAGCTCACATCCTCATCTTCTCAGAATCTAACAGAACCGCAGACTGAAGGCGGGTCACTGATGTGAGGCCTTTAAGGTCTGACAAGATTCACGCCTCTCAGGATGGGCTTGTCCAATGAGAAAGGCTGAAATTCCAAGCGGGAGGTTGGAAATACTGGGGAGTTTTATGACTCTTTGTCTCCAAGCATGGTATTTCGCATATGTAATTCGATTGGCTGTTGATGCACAAACTAGTAAAGATTCTTAGAACATAAATATGTTGTATAGGTATCAGCATGTAATATGCACTCTCAAGTAGATCATCCGAAGATGAATTCATAGAGACCAAACATGATATAGGTGAGGTTATATTAACTAGTGGTCTATCATAACATGCATAAAAAACAGTATACAATTCAAAAGACAATATACACGAACAGTAATGGTATACACAATGTCCTGAGGAGATGTGTGTTCATTCACAGCAAGGCTTTCCTATGAATGAATTAGAGAAGAGTCCATTTTTACTGTGCATTATGTGTCTTTCCTATGGAAAATGTAGTGAGAGGGAGAACTCTCAACATGCCATTAGGTCGTAAAGTGTATCTGGTCTAGCAAAGGTGTCATGGATGCCATGGTGACCAGGGGTCTGGTATCGTTCACAGACATCCTGGCACCCAGTATGTGTATTGGGAGAGGGGTCTGTGACTATTTGTTAATCTAATGAATAATTGATTTGTTAAATCTAATGTAAAACGGTGTGTCTGGTTGGTCCATACGCTACATCGGTTTCAGCATCATTACTCCAGTCTTCAGTGTCACGCGATCCTTCGGAAATCATTTTAATGTGCTGATTTGCTGCTCAAGAAACATTTCTTCTTATTTTATCTTATTTATTAATTTATTTGTTTATTTTTAGGTTTCTTTGATGAAGAGAAAGTTCAAAGAAACATTTGTATTATTATTTTTTTTAAATATAAATCATTTGCAATGTTATAAAAGTCTTTACTGACGCTTTTGGTGACTTTATTTGCATCCTTGCTGAATAAAAAGCATTAATTCTTAAAAAAAAAAAAACTCAAACTTTTGAATGGTAATTGTATAAATAGTTCAGAGATTTGATTCCAAAAACCTCATGGAAGTTGAATGTGATTCATTTGGTTTCTCTGCAGGATGAGTATCTTAACGAAGACGTAGACGCTCGAGTGATTGAATATGAAGACAACCGGCCGCTGCTGGACCTGTTCCTTCAGAAGCCCATGGGCATGTTAGCACTACTGGACGAGGAGAGTCGCTTTCCTCAGGCTACTGACCAGACCCTCGTCGGCAAGTTCCTCTCAACATCTGACCTTCTCCCTGAAACATCATAGAGCTTTTAGCTTTAGTATTGTTCACCTGGTGTCTTATGACCAGGGATACTTACACTGTCTCTCTCTCTCACACACACACACACACACACACATGCACACAGACGTACATTCAGACCCACAAGAAAAAGGGGGAGGCTGTCATCAAACATTTACTGGCATGTTAAGTTTTCATCTGCTTTCTCTAGAGGATGCTGTCAATGAAGTCTTTGACTGACAGCTGAATAATTCAACATGCCAAGACTAGACGCCTAGCTGTTTTTCCATGACTTAGCTTTATTGCTTTATACTGAATGAAACGGATAGATGGATTAATTAATGTGTATCTCATGTTATCACGAATGGATGAATGAATTAATGAGGGTTGGGTCAGTGAACGAACAAATGTATGTACAAATGAGCAAATGAATGAATGAACTGACACAGATGATGAATGGTTAAATGTACAAACTAAGTAAATTATTAAATTAATGAAAATTGTGAATGGACAGGTGTGCGAATGAATTCATTGTAATTAACAAGCAGTCGTCTTTTGTTCATTCAGAGAAATTTGAGGTCAACTTAAAATCCAAAAACTTCTGGAGACCAAAGAGGGTTGATCTGGGCTTTGGAATCCATCACTACGCAGGCAAGGTAGAAATATTTTATCAATATTTATTTATGCATCTTTTTCAAACATACTACAGAAACAAAGATATGAAAGAGATTGTTTACACAAAAAAGGAAAATTCTGACATCATTCACACACATAAATGATCCAAACAGAGTTTTCACAGCAACGCCATTAAAGAACCATTTTGGGTTCCCCAAAGAACATTCTATTGAACTGTTCTTAAAAGAATATTTTTTTTTATAAGTGTGAAAAACCTTTTAATAATCTCAAGAACCTTTTCCCACTATAAAGAACTTTTTTGTGCAATGGAAAGGTTCTATGGATGTTTACTTTATGACTTACTTTCTTCGTTCTTCTCAAAAATGTAATATTTTAAACAATGTTGGTAACCAAGAAGTTTTTTTGTCCATTGTATAGAAGAAAAAAAATAATTTCTTATAATATCCATTCTTTTGTATGTGAGGGTGAGTGAATGATGACAGAATTTTTTTTTTTGGTTGAACTAACCCTTTAAGCCAAGTTCATCTGTGAGAATAATAGTCTATTAGATGCAAATACATCTTGTTTCTCGTGTGGTTAGGTGATCTATAATGCCAGTGGTTTTCTGGCTAAGAACAGAGATGCTCTGCCTGCTGACATTGTTCTTCTGCTGAGGTCTTCAGAGAATGAACTGATCCGTAAACTGGTTACTCACCCGCTCACTAAAACAGGTTTGCTTTAACTTTTTACTCTGTACAACTATTTAATGCCTTTGGTTTATCTACCATTTAGATGCTTCAGTTTCTGTCCATTTGTATTGCTGAGGAACCCACAAATCTACACACATTCATCCAGACATGCACTTATAAAGCTTTCGGTCTGTCTCTCATTAGCCCTCTCTGTATGAGACAGATTTTCTAAACAGTGACCTCTAACAATGTGTCGGTCAACCCAATCACTGTGTAATTACCTCAATCAATTACACATTTTTGCCATTGTGCTGCCAAAAAAAAAAAAAAACATTTTGAAGAACATTTTGTTGCTTTGAGTAGATCCACCAGTTTCCACGACTTTAGTTGTGGACAGCAGAGTTCTGCAGTAGTACTTTTCATTGGGACCCCTAGATTAGGATAGGCGATACATCTGTCGATATTTATTGGAAAAAATAAATCTACAATATTGAAAATAAACTTTTGTGTCTGTATATATACATGCAATTTAATAAAAGCTATCATCAAATACAAACTTAAACTCAAATGTCTTTATAACAAACCTCAAAAATAACAAAGTTTGCTTAAAATTGAAGTTACTTATTGATCATTCAAATTATGATAGAAATATATTGCTGTTGACTAATGTGTCAAACTTACTTCTTAAAAGTAGCAATATAATATAATATAATATAATAATTAATAAAACGGTTAGTTCTAGTCCTTGATTCTGATTGGTCAACAGCTGTATTTTATTCACAATAAAGCAGACTATGACTGCTTCACTCAACAGTTATGTGTATCACTGCGCAACACTCCTTAGCAACCATGTATTATGTATTTCACACCCTTCCCCAGTTAAAGAAACTCTTCTCATATGGGAGATGTGTGCAGGTGTCTGTGTGGAAACCCACAGTTTCCGAAGTGCGGAGGGAATGTTACTGTAGTTATTAGTTTTCTGTTTCATGTGTTTTATTGTATGTCCGTCAGTTTACACTGTAATGACGTTTGCAAACTCACGCTGTGCCGTGAATCGGTCTGTTTTAAAGTAAAAGATGGAAAGCACACGATTTCCAATAAACTATCAAGAACTGTTTAAATGGAGCAAATGCCACATTATCTAAATTTCATCCAAATAGAAAAGTAGTCCCAATTAAAATGACACGTTGCAGCTCAAAGAACACTTTTTAGTATAAACAAATTTATATTAGTGCTTTAACAAAAAATACAAATTGTACGCTTTTAAACCCTCTAGTCAACATGCGCCATAGACTATAATTACGAGCGCACACATTTATCCTTTAGACTAAGGGACAAGTGACGAGGGTTGCTAACAGTATGACACAGATGACATTTATAGATCTTAAGTTGTTATTAAGCCAAAATATTCTTCTAACTGGTGCTCCTCTACATGACCCACTAGAGAAAGCAATATTACTGTTGTCTGACTAAGCATACATTGCATGAGCAGCCAAATGATCGGTATAGTCGCATTCTATTAGATTACACTGCATTATAGGCCACACCACAATGTCACAGAATGCAAATGACAGTGCAAACACCATCCTGTCTGAAACGTTAAGCAGGGATGTTGATCTATTGGTCAGAGCGAATGTGTGTAGCACTCTCTCTAGAAAAGAAAATGTGCTCTCTCCCATGTGATCTGATGTGATGAATGGATGTCGTCTGACTGACACAGCCGATTACGTCCAGTAAAATTCACTGGGGATTGTTTCCAGGAAGTCTGCTGGGATTTCAAACCTAGGCTTCATTTGTTAGGCTTTTGTTAGCTACTTGACCATTGTGAAGATTATTTATCTGTCAGCACTGACCTCTAAAGACCATACATCTCAGTTCCCTTGAGAAGGTTAACCTTGCAATAAATGGTAGATTATCTTTGAAGGACATGTGATCAAATCTAATGAAGTATCAACAACAGATTTCTAATGTGTGTGGTTATCGCATTGAGAGCAGATATTTCCCCTGACCTCTCTCTTTGTGCAGGTAACTTGGCTCACACTAAGGGCAAGGCTGCTGGCTCTGCTCGTATGGGCACACAACAATCACAGCGCACCATTAACTTTGCCAAGGTACGTTGTTTTGCCCACTTCTCCTCTCTGTACTACAGAGCTCCTAAAAAAAAAACATTATATTTTGTTATATTTCAACGCAAAGCATTGCATTCTCCCGATAAACTTCATATGGAAATAATATGAGGTGTAAGGAAAAATAATACAATTCACAAAATGTAGTGCTTTTGTGAGCAAATGCAAAGTTTCTCAGGGAATGCAATTGTTTTGCGAGAGAACGCATGCAAAGTTTCTCTGGGGAACGCAATAGTTTTGCGAAAAAATGAAAATATTTTGTGAGTAAATGCAAAACTTCTCAGGAAAATGCAATACTTTTGTGAGCGAGCGCAAAATTTCTCGTGGAAATGCAATAGTTTTAGAAGAGATCGCAAATGTTTTGGAGCAAATGCAAATTTCTTGTGGGAACACAATAGTTTGTGAGAGAATGCAAATGTTTTGTGAGTAAATGCAAAGTTTCTTGAGAGAACACAGTAGTTTGAGAGAGAATGCAAATGTTTTGTGAGTAAATGCAAATATATTGGTGCGAACGTAAAGTTTCTCTTAGGAACGCAATAGTTTTAGGAGAAAATGCAAATGTTTTGGCGCAAACGCAAAGTTTCATAGGAAATGCAATAGTTTTCGGAGTGAATGCAAAGGTTTTGGAACAAATGTTAAGTTTCTCGACAGAAACCGAATGTTTTGTGAGCGAGCGTAAAATTTCTCGGGGAAACGCAAAGGTTTTGGCGCAAATGCGAAGTTTCTCGACAGAACACAAATGTTTTGTGAGCAAGCGCAAAATTTCTCAGGGAAACACAATAGTTTTAGAAGAGATTGCAAATGTTCTGGAGCAAATGCAAAGTTTCTTGAGGGAACACAATAGTTTGCGAGAGAATGCAAATGTTTTGGAGCAAATGCAAAGTTTCTTGAGCGAACACAATAGTTTGCAAGAGAATGCAAATGTATTGGTGCTAACGAAAAGTTTCTCTTAGGAACGCAATAGTTTAAGGAGAAAATGCAAAGGTTTTGGCACAAATGCGAAGTTCCCCTTTGGGAACTCGAGCTGCTTCGGAAAACGCTAGGGGAACGCCTTCAGCGATACCAAGCTCTGAATCATATGTGTAATCAGTCGAACGATGGGCGAGACATCCGCGGCGGGTGACGTCATGACCAGGAAGCTTTAAAAGTACGTGAGGTGCCGCCGGCGCTAGCTTTCTGTCATTCAGCGAAGCTCTCTGTGTGTGTCGGTCACGATTTATGTTCTGTGAGTCTTATTTGTTGTTGTCTGTCCAAAAAAGTGCACAAGCATTCAATATAAGCTCCAGCAGCGAAAGAAAAGGAATGTCTAAGCAAAAGACAAAAAAGGGCGAAAGTAGATCGCGTTACAGACTTTGTGTTCCTCCCTGCCCACGCTACATCACGAGCGGGGATACACACAGTTTGTGCGTGGTCTGCTTGGGAGAGGAGCACGTGGCTTCGGCTCTCGAGAGGGCCGACTGTCCGCATTGTGAGCAGTTGCCACTGTGTTTGCTTCGCTCCCGGAAGGCTCTCTTTGAGGAGGGAGCCTTCACCAGCGTTCCTCACGGTGCTGGCGCGGAGCGGCAGCTGCACTCGTGGGGTTCGCAGCTGGATCTGGTGGAGGGAATGGAGATGGGCGAGTCCCTATCTTTGAAAGAGAAGGACAGGGTCTGCCTTATGGATGCCCCGCTTGCGCCTTCTGGTCTGTTCGGCGACGCCGTCGATTCGGTCGTCGACAGATACCAGGAGGCCCGTAAACAGGCGGCGGCATTCCAGCGGTTTCTCCCTCGCCGTTCTATAGCTCTGGGGGCTGCTGGGCGGGAGCAGCCCCAGCCGGGTACCAGCTCCTCATATAGGAAGGTCCAAAAACAGAGTGTTGCCTCTCGCGCTCCCCCGCAGCGGGACCGAGGCCGGCGGCGCTCTAAGTCGGGGGCTTCTAAGGCGAGGCCCGATCTGAGGGTCGTAGCCCTCGACAAAGCGGTCCTGACAGGCATAAATCCAGGACTGCTGAGGGCGGCCCCTACTGGGGAAGAGCGGGGTGCATCGCATTACACGGTGTCCGTCTCTCCTCAGCGCCCTCAGGAAACCGTTCTGCCAACCCGGCCAGTGTGCCAGGGCGCAGCGGTCTCAAGCGAAGGTTTTTCTCGGTATTTTCCGCCCGGAAACGTAGTGGAGCCGAGAGCCTCGCCACCCCTTCGGGGGTCTCTAAAGCAGCTAGTTCGGCGAACTCCTGCCGGTCCGCCGCTTCAGGGCACCCAGCTAGCAGCTACAAAGACACCAGAGGCCA
>NW_015506822.1:150155-150782 GCF_001515645.1 Sinocyclocheilus grahami | reverse complement strand
ACACCAGAGGCCAGTCTCGAGAGACTGGTTCCCTTAGTAGATTATTTAGCAGCGTGGAAACTACTGCCAAATGTATCTCATTGGGTCCTGCAGACTGTAGAAAGAGGTTATCGCATTCAGTTCGGCGCTCCGCCACCGCCTTTCAAAGGGTTTTTTCTCACAGTAGTGGGCCCAGAGCAGGCTCTGGTATTAGATCAAGAAGTCAATACTCTCTTGAGGAAGGAGGCCATCGAGGTGGTCCCTCCTCTCGACAGGGAGTCCGGGTTCTACAGCCGGAACTCTCATCGTGCCAAAGAAGGATGGAGGGTTGCATCCAATTTTAGATCTGCGGCTACTGAACCGCTCAGTCATGCGTCTGAAGTTCAAAATGCTCACTGTCAAACAGGTCGTGTCTCAGATCAGGCCCGAGGACTGGTTCGTCACGATAGATCTAAAAGATGCTTATTTTCATGTCTCCATCCTTCCCAGTCACAGGAAGTTCCTGAGGTTTGCTTTCAGGGACAAGGCTTACCAATATCGGGTCCTTCCCTTCGGCCTTGCACTCTCACCCCGTACTTTCACGAAGTGTGTGGACGCTGCCCTGGCTCCTCTGCGGCTCCAGGGCATCTGCATACTCAATTACATCGA
>NW_015506822.1:122062-149355 GCF_001515645.1 Sinocyclocheilus grahami | reverse complement strand
GCCTGCTTGACCCAGTTAACTGCCCGATTGGTACAGTGCTGGAGTTCCTGCAGGCCCGTTTCTCCGCGGGGTTAACCCACTCCACCCTGAAGGTCTACCACGCCCCTCTTGGTGGTCACTCGGTGGGCAAGGACCCTCTGGTTACACGTTTCCTTCGCGGTGTGATGAGGCTGAGGCCTCAGGTACGATCTTTTGTCCCTCCTTGGGACCTCGCTGTGGTGTTAGAAGCTCTCTATAGGCCTCCCTTTGAGCCTATCGAGGAGATATCGGATCGTCTTCTTATATTAAAGACTGTGTTTCTCTTAGCTGTATCTTCTCTAAAGAGAGTTGGGGATCTGCAGGCCCTTTCTGTGGCTCCTTCCTATCTCGACCTTGCGCCCGGTCTGGCCAAATTTTTTTATACCCTCGTGCAGGGTATGTCCCTAAGGTCCCCTCCTCTACACCACGGCCTGTCGTACTCCAGGCTTTTTATCCTCCTCCCTTTAGGGAGCCTGACCAGCAGAGGCTTAATTGTATGTGTCCAGTGCGAGCATTACGTCCATTACTTACGTCCACAGAGCTGCCCAGTGGAGAAAGGCGGACCAACTGCTTGTGTGCTATGGTCCCCATAAGAGAGGTCATCCTGCTTCCAAACAGACCCTCAGCCGGTGGATAGTTAATGCCATTACTGTTGCCTATGAGTCCTCTGATCTCCCCTCACCATTGGGGGTCAAGGCTCACTCGACAAGAAGTGTGGCGGCCTCCAAGGCCTTTCTGGCAGGAGTTCCTATGCAGGACATCTGCAACGCTGCAGGATGGTCTACGCCCCTCACTTTCGTCAGGTTCTATGACCTAGATTTGCATGCCAATCCAGGCCCCTCTGTTCTCTTGCCATAGCCGTGCCCTTTCACACCAGGCAGGGATTTGCAAGTCTGGTGGCGTGGACATCTCGTTCCCCTAGCGTTTTCCGACGCAGCTCGAGTTCCCGAAGGGGAACGTCCCAGGTTACGTATGTAACCATGGTTCCCCGAGGGAACGAGATGCTGCGTCGCAAGGCCATACTTCCAGCATCCCTACTAGAGCTTGCTTCACTCCTAAGAAGCTAGCGCCGGCGGCACCTCACGTGCTTTTAAAGCTTCCTGGTCATGACGTCACCCGCCGCGGACGTCTCGCCCATTGTTCGACTGATTACACATATGATTCAGAGCTTGGTATCGCTGAAGGCGTTCCCCTAGCGTTTTCCGAAGCAGCGTCTCGTCCCCTCGGGGAACCATGGTTACATACGTAACCTGGGACGTTTTTTCGACAGAAGGCACATGTTTTGTGAGCAAGCGCAACATTTCTCAGGGAAACGCAATAGTTTTAGAAGAGATCACAAATGTTTTTGAGCAAATGCAAAGTTTATTGAGGGAACACAATAGTTTGCGAGAGAATGCTAATGTTTTGTGAGTGAATGCAAAGTTTCTCAGGGAAAGGCAATAGTTTTAGGAGAGAATGCAATGCATTGAAATATAATTTTTCCTCCCAACTCATACGTTTTTCCATCACCATGTCCTCTTAGCAGCTCTGAATTGTTCTGTTATTGTTACTGTACATTTAAGACTTCCAAATGTAAATGACTGTTATGATTGGCTAACCTCACTGCATGTGAAATTAGCAACAAGAAGTTGCTAGGTGTTGATGTATAAATGTAGGCATTCATAAGTTAGTTAGGCTTATGGTTATGAGTTTTTCTTTGATAGGAGCATCAGTACTTTCACTTTTTGGAATGTACTGAACTTATTTCTTTTTGTCTCTCCACACTCCATACCCATCATTCACTTTTCCATTCCACCTTCCTATAATGTCTTCTGTCTAAAGTTGGAAGGTCTTATGTTGTTCAGTACTGTATCATTCACTGAGGTAATGATCCTATAGTATTTGTGCTGTACATTAGAGACATGCTCATAGAGGATAGGCGCCTTTTGTGAGCCAACACTGTGCTCACATTTTCAGTGTATGTCTGTCTATATGTGGGTCTTTCTCAGAAAAAGGTTGAAAAAGTTACCTCTGAATTTTCAAGAAATATTTTTTATTACCTCAGGCCCAAATTACCAGGACCAGACCAATGGACTGATAACCATTTGTAGTAATGCATTTGGTACACCTGAATTACATAGAGGGTGATATATAGAGGGTGCACAAGCTGCAAAAAGTTGTAACTTGCTACTGTTACTTTAAAGAGATATTTCTACCTGCGCACAAAGACAAAGCAAGCACCATCAGGGCAACACACATGACACTAAAGTAATGCAATAAACAGCAACTAAATAACCGAAAGTGTAACACAAAACACCTCATGGTCATTACTGATAACAAAAATGTGAAGAAACGGAACTATTATGGGTGATTCTGTAAAAGATACTGAAAATATATTGAAATGTTGTGTTTGATGAGGTCAATAAACAATGAAATACTGATAAAGACTGAAAGACAAATTCACAGTTTGGTCAAAAAGAAGTTAAAAGGGCTTATGTCAGCATACCTAAACATATTTTGAAACATATTTTAATGACTTATTTTATGAAAATCAAACAATTATCTAGTAAAATTAGTTAGTTAATAGTTTTGTTCAGTCAGTTAGATCTATCAAATAGGCTAATGCAGCAAAGGTCTGTTGATTGCATCAGTAATCATGGAGAGATACGCTTGGCACCATTTCCTGAAAATGACCCATGTTTGTGCGAATGAAAGACTATCTTCTCATGTGACCCTACCAGCTGTCTAATGGCTAATGCTTGTGTAGACTGACTGATTTACAGCTTGATTAGTTCATATAATACACATTAGAATTGAGTGTCCCTGTGGAATTAAGGAGAATTGGCTTCATGTGTTTATGTGCAGTTGCATTTTAAAAACCATCTGTGTTCCAAGTTTTTTTTTTTTTTGCATTAAGTTTATTTTTCCCTATGGAATTATTAAGAGAACACATGAGCTAGTTAGAGCTCACATTCAGTTTGCACTCTGAAATGAGTGAGGCTTTTCAACATATTGAACTGATGTCTTTGATGAAGACCTGCATACATTATCATTCGTTTGCATATTTAAGCATGCTGTCTTTAGAAAATTTCACATGAAAGATTCCATTCATTTTATCCCACGTAAAATAAAAGCACCGGTGTCAGTGAGATTCTGCTTTGTTCAATGTTGAAACACCTTGATTATATAACCTGGTGAAATATGCATGGCTGTTTTAAAGAAGGAATTTGGCCCTATTGATGTTTGGCAAAAGTGCCACATAAATTAATACTTGTTAGATTGCTTTGCTAATAAATCCTGCAGTTAATTTAATTAATATTATTCCTTTACAAATTAGAATTAAATAGTTTTTATGGATTCAAATCAGACTGTCTTATCACAATCTTTATGCATTTCTTTTTCAGTCTTCCTCCCGGAAATTAACTCCCACCCATGACAAAACAATGCTTGCCTTGCCTGTTGACACTGTACAAACGGTGATTGTGTGTTTACCCTGACCTTTGGCTTTGTTATAAAACTTTTCTCCAAGAGGCAACATGCATAAATTTATTATAAACAGATAATTTTATGTTTATAAAAAAGACCCCAATATCCCTTCTGTCAATTTTTATGACCACAAGTTTTCAGCATGCTGAATGTTTTGTGTTTGCAAAGGCGGAGAGCACGGGAGACATCACACATCACCCAAGAGAGACCACCAACATGAAGACTCAAACTGTAGCCTCTTACTTCAGAGTAAGACTTTTGAAGACATAATAATGAAAAGAACCAATAAAAACCATCAGACTCATGTTCACAGTCGTGCTTTATTTTCAACTATACTTTGCAGTATTCTCTAATGGATCTGTTATCAAAGATGGTGGCAGGCCAGCCTCAATTTGTGCGTTGCATAAAACCCAACAATGATCGTCAAGCCCACAAGTTCGACAGGGAGAAGGTTCTGATTCAACTACGCTACACTGGTATTCTAGAGACAGCTAAGATACGCAGACAGGGCTACTCTCATCGCATTCTCTTCAATAACTTCATTGAGAGGTTGGAGAGATACTACGTATTACTGTAAATCCATGTGCATGAACCCCTTTTCCACCTAAATGGTGTTTATGTTAGTGCTGGAGCCAATACTCTGCCAAGGGACCTGTCTCATAACTGGCCTGTTTTTCAAATAATGGTCTTTGGTCTTAGTTTTGAAAACGTATATTAGCATCCAAAGTAACAGCCATCAAAAACTGGCAAGAACCACATTTTTGTCTGTGGAAATGCATAGAATGGACCCACCATTTCCGATACCGGCACTCGCACATTGCTGGTGGAAAAGAGATTGACTCCTTAGTCTATAATTTCTCAGTTGTTATGTTTAGTGTTGCCTTTTACTAACCATTGGTCTATTTCAGGTACTCTATATTAGCATTTAGAGCCAATGAGGAGCCACCAATGAATCCAGAGACATGTGCTGTTATTTTGGAGAAGGTCAAACTAGAGAACTGGGCTCTGGGCAAAACAAAGGTTTGTGAATGAAAGGCATTAATAACCGCTGTTGTTGTTCAGCAAACTTCATAAGTCTGATGGTTATGTGTTCAGGTCTTTCTTAAGTACTATCACGCAGAGCAGCTGAATCTGATGGTGAGGCAGACCACAGACCGGATTGTTCTAGTCCAAGCATATGTACGAGGCTTGCTGGCATTCAGACGATACCGTTTGATGCTGGAAAAGAGAGAACAAAGTGCTGTGGTGTTGCAGTCAGGTAAGCTCATGCTGTTGACTAGATGTCAAAATTACATTTTAAGTGAGGTATCGGTACTTTTACTCTGCTATTTTCCTCTGTTTGTGGTTGGTACATGCTTATTTTAATTTAATTTTTATCCATCAACGTGATTGGATAGAGAGTAATAGGTCTCGTGACTTTCGTCAAATCAAATTATGCATAGAAAACTTTAACCGCCAACTGTTTATCATGGCTGCTGGAAGTGCATTCTTCAAGCATCAATTCAGTCGCGTCTTCCTCTAACTTAATATGTTAAAAGGGTCATATGATGCTGCTAAAAAGCACATTACTTTGTATATTTGGTGTAATGAAATGTGTTTATGCGGTTTAAAGTGAAAAAAACACATTATTTTCCACATACTGTACATTATTGTTGCTCCTCTATGCCCCGCCTTTTTGAAACGCGTCGATTTTTACAAAGCTCGTCAGTCTGAAAAAGCGAGGTGTGCTGTGATTGGCCAGCTATCCAATGTGTTGTGATTGGCCAAATACCTCAAGCGTGAGACGGAAATGTTACGCCCCTCACATACTGTTGATACCGTGTCCCGGCCGGAACGACGAGGCAAAAACATTAAAACTCATTACAAACAAGGCCTTTGTTGCATCCAGTGGGGACATAATTACTGATTAAGTGTTCTGGAACAGAGTTGTAAATACAACTTAACCACTGATTTCTAGTCGTGTCCTCTTTTGGAAGACCAAACAAAGTAGTTTCGCTTTCCCAACGAAAAACACAGCGGCCTAGCATGAGCAGAAGCCCCGGCTTAGCGTGCACTGAGGCCGGGATAGATTGAGCTGAGGCCGGAAATGCGATGAATGAGCGGCAACCACATGTGACTGGACTCCGCTTCCTGAGGTAGATATGTGGGGGCGTGTTAGAACGAGCCGTTTTAGGTAGGTGTGGCTGACTCTGAACTTTTATAAAGAATATCTCTTTGGATTTGGAAACACAAATTGAGGACCAAATCTGCACCTCATACTGCATCTGTGCCAGCGCGTGATGTAATAAAACTGCAGCTCGTTAATAAACGGGGTTTTTTAATCCATTTTATACAATCCGCCTTTATTTAGCAAGTGCACTTGCACAAAAACAATTTTCAAGTTCAACACTTTTTGTTCCGTTCAGTTGTGGATGCTGCTGATTCACTGAGACCGCCGCGGCTCAGCAAAGAGACATGCGTGTGTGTTTTCCTTTGAAAAAGTTTCACCAGAAATACCTCACTATTTAATGCATTTTTCCTTACAAATTGTATTATCAGCATAACAATTCGAGTAAATGTGTAAAAGGTATGGCATGAATTTGCCATCCTTCTAGAACAATGTGCATTTTTGTTAAAATATTTTATGTGCCAACAGCATAGGCTGTCACAGTGGCCTTACACATGATTTTAAATCTATTTTTTCAAACTTTATGATTTAAATGGGGATGATTGTACTGAGAATAACTTTCATCTTTTCTTCAACTGAATACTGTTTCCGTGCTGTTTTGGTGTATTTTAAAGTGTTGGCAGTCAAAATTAAAACGGCTGGATGATAGATACTCTTCATTCTTTATGACAAATAAGATAATGTGAATTACAGAATGTACAACGTTTTTAAAATGTATCCATTGCTGTGTACAGCGTTTATTATGAGGGGGTAGAACCACAGCTCAGTACTCACTACTCACTACTCATGAGTACTTTTAAATAGGCTACTCTTTTACTCTTACACAAGTAGTTTTTTGGACAAGTACTTTTAATCTACTCACACTACATTTTTTGGAAGTTAATGGTACTTTTACTTGAGTATATTTTTTCAGTACTCTTTCCACCACTGGAGGATACTGTATTAAGTGAGTTTAGAAGGCAAAGACTTACACTAAATCATGGCCTCTTCATACAGTGTGCAGAGGATATCTGGCAAGGCAGAAATACAAGGAGTTACTAGATGAGAAGATCAAAGCTGCTGCAAAGATCCAGGCCCATTACAGGGGACACAAAGAGAGGAAAAGCTTCAAGAGGAAAAAGTAAGACCTGTTCTTCTTCTAGATGATTTTATCTTCTTACTTGTAGATTATTTTAGAAATAAAATCCATAATTTTCAATCAAAGGTCCATCAATTAGAGACCATTTTAAATTCTCCATCATCAAGCACTTTGTCCTACTGGTTCCTTGTTTTTCCAAGAGTTGTCTTTATTTTCTTGGTTTAAATCTAGCATAACAAAAGTATATGCTGACCATAACATTAATACTAAAGTCCTGCAAGACCATTTTTTCCAAATTTGCAAGATTAGTTACAACAGCTATTACAACTTGTGTTGGTATGAAAAGGGAGAAGGTGTAACGTGATACAAGATACACCAGTAACACTGGGATATTGAACAACCTTGAAGGGTCATGAAGGTAATTGGTTTAAGTCCTGGCTGAGTTAGGGTAGCTTTTTCCCACATCCTGGGGTGCTCTGGTTTCCCCGACAATCCATGCAATGCATGCAGGATAGGTGAATTGGAGACATTACATTTTCCATAGGTGTGAAGGTGTATCCATCTGCATGTAGTGGACTAGCCACCCAACCAGGGTGTTTCCCTGGGATGATCTCCAGCATCCCAGCAACCGTATATTTGACAAGTGGTTTGGAAGGTGAATGGATGAATATACTGAAATCTTAGAGTGCTTAATGCTGCAATTGACCAGTCAGAGCAAGGTACACATAGAATCAAGAAGTCAACAGTGCTATGTTGGTATAAACTGAATAATTTTACACAGGGAATCCATGCAGAAGGAAAAAGCTGAGAAGACGGAAGAAGTGGCGGAGGCCCCATCAGAATCAGAAGGTCCAGTTTCAGAGGAACCTCCACAGGAAGGAGGTGCAGTGGTAATGGATGATGCTGATGAAAACGCCGCTGTGGTCCTCCAGAGCAACTACCGAGGTTACAGAGAAAGGAAGAAATACAAGGAGCGTCGGGAACGGAATAAGACCTTGACCGGGGAAGAGCTGGCCGTTTCCTCATCCACCCCTGAAGAAGCCACTTCTGGAGAAAATTGGGATGTTATACAAGAGGAAGTACAGGAGAATATAGAGGAAGAAGGGAAGGAGGCTGAGGAAGAGGCAGCGAGTGGAGGAGATGAGAACAATGAACAGGAAACCAAGGCAGCCACTGTTATCCAGAGCAACTTCAGAGGTCATGAAGAACGTAAAAGACTCCAAGAGGAGGGGAAGATGCCGGTTAGAGGGAAGGAGACAAAGAGTCCTCCAGTTGATGAGGAGCTTCCTATTCCAGATCCACCACCTCCAGAAAAACTGATGGAATTCACTGAGGAAATGGAACAGGAAGATGAGACTCCAGCTCAACCACCAGGAGAAGATGAAGAAGCCAAAGCCGCTGTGGTTCTTCAGAGCAACTTCCGTGGCCACAAAGAGCGTAGAAGACTCCAGGAGGAAGGCAAAATCCCCAAGAAAAAGACAAATGAAGAAATGGCTAATCCAGATGCTTCAGAACTAGACATTTCTCTTGAGGAACTTCCACCACCTCCATTAGAATTCGAGCAAGACAGTCAGTCTCCAGGGACAGATGAAGAACATGCTGCAACTGTTTTACAGAGCAATTTCAGAGGGCACCAGGAGAGAAAGAGATTTAGAGCAGAGAGAGAAGGAGCCATTGGAAAAGAACAAGAAATGGCACAAGAGGCGGAGGAGCAGGAGAATGAGGGAGCTCTGGACATCACAGATGTTCAGCTGGAACGGAAGGGGGTAGAAGAAGAGGAGGATTCTCAGACTGAGGAAGCCCAATATGATGAGGAGCAGGCAGCCATTAAAATGCAGAGCAATTTTAGAGGTTACAAAGACAGAAAGAACCTGAAAGAAAAATCACAAAAACAGGATGAGGAAGTGGAATCGCTCTTCAAACAGGTGATTCATTTTTTTTTTGTTTTTGTGTAGGTTTACCCACAAATGACAAATCTGTCATCATTTAATCACCCGGATTATCAATCCAAACCTTTATTTCTTCTGTGGAACATAAAAGGTGAAATTTAGATTCTCCAAAAATTAAAAAGAGTTGTATTGGTTGGCCACTATTGTGATGCTTTTTTTTTGTAATTTTCTTTGTACTGTATGGAACAGAGCAGCATGAACATTCTGCCAAATTCTGCCCTTTTGTGTTTGGTTAATAAAAGAATGTCTATGAATAGATATGAAGGAGTGTAAATGATGACCTTTTATTTTTCAATGGACTAATCTGTCAAAGAGTAGCATCATAGCATGAGATTTGATTTAAAGGGGTCCTATTATGCTTTTTCACTTTTTCAACTTAGTCACTTGTTTCAAGTTAGTCTGTAGTTTTGCTGATTGAGCATAAAAAAGATCTGTGAAGTTAAAGAGCTCAAAGTCTAATTCAAAAGGAGATATTTTATTTAACAGAAATCACTTTTCAAAACCTACAACGAATGACTCGTTTGGACTACAACACATATTTTCCGGGATTTGTGATCTCACAAATACCGACGAATGGGGCGAGACCTGGTTGAGCTGCATTAGAGAAGGCAGGGAGTGTTATCACTAAGAAGGAAACACGCTAGCTTTCCCAAGGCAGACAAACTTAGAGTGGTTACAATCATCCGGGTTTAAATCATGCTCAAATTTATTTGATTTTGATGCAATATTTACACTGAAGCTCGCAGACGGCTATGGTAAGGGGCATGACATTTCCCGACCAGGCGCAGAGTGCTGCCAATCACAACACACACTGGCCCAGCTAACCAATCGCAGCACATTTCGTATTTCAGAAAGCGGGCCTTCATTTTATACAGGAACTATTTGAGCCATTCATGCCAGATTGCAGAGTGAGGTGTTGTAATAATGTAAAATATGTGAAAAATAATGTTTTTCGAACAACCTAGTATGAGACCTAGTATCTAGTACACCCCCAAAACAAAATCAAGACTTTATAAAATAGCATAATAGGATCCCTTTAAGATATGCATTCTTTGCCTCATGAATTGTAAGGTTTTTACACAAAATTCAGTTGATGACATTTTTTATAACCTGCTCAGGTAACCAATGCCTCTGAAGATTACTTATCACTGCAGAAGAAGTTAAATGAAATCATCCTTGCCCATCAGCTCAACCCCAGCAAAAATGGAATGTTTGTGAAAGGACAACCTATGAATGGCTACATGGGCTGTTACCAGCCACCAGGTAAATGTCCTTTATGAATTATGTCCATTCATGTCTGAAGTCTTTGTCATTTCAATCGTTCTCCCCCCATGTTTGTTGACACTTCAGTATGCTTTTAAAAAGTGCACTTTGAAATGTCATATTAAAAGTTGTACTTTAAAGTACATTTTAAATAATCTTTTGTCATGCTTTTAAGAAGCACGCTTATGTTGATGTCCTGACTAAGCATATGTGAAGTACTTGAATTATAATTTAACTCTAATGAGTTATTTAGTATTATAGATTTTTATTTTTTTTTTGCTGTATGCTAAAGGGTAGCTTTGGTTATTTTCAAAGTTGGATTAATATAGCTGTTTTTAAGATTAAAATAGGTTGTAGTAAGAAAACTCTACCTTAATTAAACTCCTGCAGTGTACTTTTTTGCTGTCAATTTGACAGTACTGATCTTATCAAAAATTGAATGTTTAGTGCCACAACATGCAAATTGGGCTCAACAAGATGTGTCATCATAAAAATTCCCCCAGCTGAGAAGATCTGCTTTTCATTTGATTTTTGTTGCGATATGTCTAATTACATTTGGAAGGGTAATTCTCGCAGATTCTATTATTCCTGATATGCACCTTGTGTCTAAATTAAATCAGATTATTCTGTCAGCAGCGATTATGGTTTCCGTGTTGACAGATATGACCTCCTGATCTGTTTTCTTCTGTCACATTAATCTCATCTGTGAAAGCTGAACTTCTACAAAATCTTGCTAAAGGGATTACATTTGCTGTCATCTGTCACATGTTTATTAATGGTTTATTGTCATTGTAAAATGTCTTTGGAAGCTCCAAAGTCATAATAAATCATCTTAACCAGAGTCTTTCTGTGTGGGAACAATTATTATTGTTTCCACATACAATAAGAAGTGAATGCCAGTCACATTTCCATGTACATGAAAGGTCTTTAAATGCTAATCGCATTGCATGCAAAAGTGCCCCAGCAATTACAGCAAGCATTAATATAAGAGCTGCAAATTGGCTTTATACCTCTGAGCAATCAAGAATTGCTGATGACCTTTCAAGAGACACATTCAATAAATATGACCAACTCTCCAGCCGTACCCTCTGGTCCTGGTGGACAGTAATAAATTTTCTTTACACTGGACCTTTCTACATGATCAACAGTGCTTGAGTTAGCAGATATTATTCAAATAAACCAAAGGTCAATAAACCAAAAATCATATTTGACAAAGAAGTATTCTGTATCAAAGGCATTCCAGGTAACACTCTTTTTTGAGCATTACATTTTTTTGAGGTTGCACTTGTATTTAAAGTGTACTTACTAAGAAAGTACTGGTAACATAAGGTAACTACATGGGTTAAGTTTAGTTTTAGTGGTAGCTTAGGGGTTAGTACTTACATAATATTACCCAGTTATTGTAATTACTGTAATAAGTATATAGTATGTGCACGTGAAACAGGACTAAAATGGTGCTACCAATTCTTTTTAGACATCATAGGTGCATATAAAAATATTTAGGCCTAAATTTAAGATTTATGCATATTATGTATTCACTTATTCATATTTTAACCTCATCGCCAACCTCATTTCCATTGTGAAAACAATTAAATGTATTCAGTTAATAAGTATAAACTGAATAACTTGAATTGTTCTCACAATGGAAATATGTGTGCTGATTTTAAGTAATTTGATTGAATGCATTCTGAAAATATTATTTATGAATTATGATTTAATGAAAATCAAATATATGCAAATAGTTAATAATAAACCATGATTTTTTTTTTTAAGTACAGAAATTTTAACAGTTTTTATATGACTGACAAAAATTCATTCGTTTGTTTATTTTAAAACTGTAATCCAATTGGATGGAAATTGTATATGCAATTCAAATACATATCATATTACAAAAATTTGATCTGAATATTTTTTGATGAGTTGATGGTGGACGAAGGAAGATAAATGAAAGTAATTATAAATGTATTTCCTTTAGTAATGAGACTTTAGTAATAAGACAATTCCATGGGCCCGACGAGGGAGAAGGTGCCCGGAACACAATTTTTACTGAGGGTATATGCTGTTCAGGGGGCCCAGAAACCACAGCGGCACCCCTGCTAGGGTTTAGAACAGAGCTTCATGCTCATTCTTACTTTTTCATGTCTGTGTCAGTATAGGAACATGCTTTCACTGGTAGGGCATTTCTGATTAACTGTTAGCGGATAATTACAAATGACGAGGCCCAAGGGTTAAACCATGCCGTATGGTTTGTTCGATAAGAACAAACGGGTCAAAGGTCAGCTGGATGTTGTGTGCTGATCCTATTCTTTTGTGTGTAGCAATGGTGCTCCCCACAAGGGATCTATTTGTTATATTCTCTTTGCATAAGAACACATCTTGAATGGGATTAAAAGTATTGGATTCAAGGTCAAATATCACGATGCACCATTTATATGTTGATTGTTTTTTCCTGTTGTTTTTCACCTTTTATTTTTCTGATCCACAGCCGACACAAAGCAGTCACGAACATCTCGCCGCACACAACAGCCAAAGACCCTGAACACACCAGAGGACTCCACATACTACACACTCATTCACGTGAGTCAGCATCACACTCACTCTATCTAAGGATTTTCTGGGCTTCAGCTTTAATGATATTTCTCATGCCGGGTCTTTTCCAGAGGTCTGTCCAGGACGATAAAAGGAGGCCAAGAAAACAAAGGTAAATCAATTAGAAGACATGTTATACTAAACAAAAATGTGCCCTCTCATGTAGCTGCTTTGCAGACAGAATGACAAAAGCTGTGTTTGGAATGGAATACTACCACACATTGCATATGACACACTAGTATTTGAAAACAGTATATGGTTTGCTATGAAATTGTACCCTATTTATTTCACAGGTTATGTATTGTCTCAAAAATGCAACCGTTCAACCTTACACTTTCGTATGCTCACCAAGGCTGCATGTATTTGATTAAAACAGTAATATTCCAAAATATTATTACAACTTAAAATAACTGTTTTCTATTGTAATATATTTTAAAAAGTAAATGATTCTTGTGATGGCAAAGCTTAATTTTCAGCATCATTACTCCAGTCTTCAGTGTCACATGATTATTCTAATATGTGACCCTGGAGCACAAAACCATTCGCTGGGGTATATTTGTAGCAATATCCAGAAATACATTGTATGGGTCAAAATTATAGATTTTTCTTTTATGCCAAAAATCATCATGATAAAATATCTTTTTTGAAAATTTCCTGCTCTAAATATATATCAAAACTTAATTTTTGATTAGTAACATGCATTGCTAAGGACTTTATTTGGAAAACTTTAAAAGCGATTTTCTCAATATTTTAATTTTTTTTGCACCCTCAGATTTCAGATTTTCAAATAGTTGTATCTCGGCCAAATATTGTCCTATCCTAACAAACCATACATCAATGAAAAGCGTATGTATTCCGCTTTCAGATGTTGTATAAATCTCAATTTTGAAAAATTGACACTTAAGACTGGTTTTGTGGTCCAGGGTCACAAATGCTGATTTGGTGCTCAAGAAGCATTTCTTAATATAGTAATTGTTCTGCTTAATATTTTTTTTGTGGAAACCGTGATGCAATATTTCAGGACATTTTGATGATTAGAAATTTCAAAAGAACAGTATTTTTTAAAATATAATTTTTGTAACAATGTAAAAGTATTCACTCTCATTTTTGATCAGTTTAATGCATCCTTGCTAAAGAAGTTTTAATTTCTTAAAAAATAAAATAAGAAATCTGACCCCAAATGTTTGAATGATATAGTGTAAACTTTGCATTTCACATTTTATTTTTGTACTTTTACATTTATTTTTGTATAATCCAGAAATCCATTGTCTTTATTTTGGGGGGTCTGAACTGATAAAGAGGCAAAAGAGAGATGTTAACAATCAAATCAAACACAGGTCTTGCATAGTTATCAAGCTATGCATAGTGAGATAAGATATTCTATGTTGTGTACAAATTAGAAATGTAATATGCCTTCATGGGTATGAACATTTGCATACTTGCACAGTACAAAAACCTTAAAAATAATACAGGTGGTATTACACTATTCTGCTCCTAACATAGCCCATAAAAATCTGCCAACATTGGATATAAAGCTAAATCCTAACACACACATGAATTTAAAAATTGTATCAGTGTTGTCTCCAGTCCACCTTTTAATAGGTTCAAATCTTAAAGAGGTCATATGATGTTGCTAAAAAGAACATTATTTTGTGTATTTGGTGTAATGAAATGTGTTTATGCGGTTTAAGGTAAAAAAAAAAACATTATTTTCCACATACTGTACATTATTGTTTCTCCTCTATGCCCCGCCTTTCTGAAACGCGTCGATTTTTACAAAGCTCATCGGTCTGAAAAGTGAGGTGTGCTCTGATTGGCCAGCAATCCAGTGCGTTGTGATTGGCCGAAAACCTCAAGCGTGTGACGGAAATGTTACGACCCTTACTATACTGTGATGCCCTGTCCGGAGCGACGAGACAAAAACATTAAAACCCATTATGAACGAGACATTTGTTGCATCCAGTGGGGACATAATTACGGATTATAATGACTTATACTGACTCTTTACGCGTTGCGTTGCATCGCGCCGTGTAAACATAAAACCATGTCTGCATTTGTGATCAGAGAAATGACAAATAACAAGAGCTACTCTACGCTGCTCAAAACTTGCGTTTGAATCGTCAGTGGATGAATTCTCATAAAGAATGTACTTACAGTCTGTGAGTCAGAACAGGTTAAACTGTTCTGGAACAGTGTTGTAAATACAACTTAACCACTGATTTTTAGTCGTGTCCTCTTTTGGAAGGCCATACAAAGTAGTTTCGCTTTCACAACGAAACAGCGTCACACACCACGGCCTTGAGTGAGCGGAGGCCGGCGGCCTAGAGTGAGCGGAGGCCTGCTTGAGTGAGCGTCGGCAGGTGGGCTTGAGTGAGTGGAGGCGGGCGGGCTTGAGAACGGTGTGGCCGGCGGGCTTGTGGCAACCACATGTGATGACCCCGGGCTGGACTCTGCTTCGTTCAAGGATGAAAGCCGATCCGGCGATCCACAGTGCGTATTGATGTATTTGATGTATTTCCTCAGCGACCAGCACGGATCAGCTCCAGGCACGATGACGCGGATAGGTCAGTAGGACAGACAAACCTCTAGCTCTGTCTGATAACTGGCCCATGTTCTGTCAGAGAGAAATAGAGGAAGAGATTGGCTGTGGAAAGAGAGAAAGCAGAGTGAGAGATAGGGGACCAATAAGGTATCTTGGGAGAAAAAAGGGCGAGCTGAGGACATGCAGTTAATGAAGGTGTACTGCAGTACAAATGTGCAGAACTAGAGAGACAAAGCAAACAGATGAAGCAAAACACTCTGTTTTGCCACATGAATGAATCCCTCAAAACCATGCCCAAGTCACATGTTACCTCAAAATCTAAAGAAAACAAAAATAACTTGTATTCTGCTTGGAGAAAATAAGGATTGTTCCATTTTGGCATTAATTTCAAGTTTTTCATACACATTCTTCATCTTAATAATAAGAATTAGATTATTACATTTTTTTTTTATAAATATATAGAAGTATTTTTATATACAGTATATTTTCTATAAATACATTATTTTTGGTTTTTTGACATTAAACTTATGACGTTTCCCACACAAATTATCCTTACACAGATGTGGTCATATGCGTGTGTGTGTGTGTGTGTATTCCAAGCACTTAAATACTTTATTGTTTTACATATCATATCATAAAGTATTAAATTAGTATTATTATTATTATGTTTAATACCCTTTTATAGTAATACAAAAATATTATATTTATATTTTAATATTAATGTTTTATTTTTGCCATTTTGACATTCATTTGATGACATTTTCTACACAAATTCTCCATATTCAGATGTGGTTCTTTATTAAAAAAAAAAAAGAAATAGCATAAATTCAGAACAACAAATATTACTACAATTTAGAAAAAAAGCTTATATTTGGTTATTATAATGATGATGATTATTATTATTGTTATTATTATTTTCTTTATGACAAAAATATGCAATATATATATATAATTTCATATTAATATATTTTATTTTAATACTTTATTATTTGAATTACAATATTATTATAAAAATAAAATGTTATTAAATAACAATAGTATAATAAAAATAGAATTAAAATAATAATTGTGTTTATTTATTTATTTTCTGTTTGTTTGGAAGTGCATCAGTAGGCCAGTGGGGCTGACTGATATAATTGCATCAGCGGTCTTGCTGGCAGGCTGTAGGCTCTTATCTTCGCTGGTTTCATAGATGGCTGTTTTCATTACATAATGCTTCTGATAAGCCCTGAGACAGTGAGTTAAAGTCCACTGAAAGAACATTTCCATTTGAGTCACTGCCGAAAAGCCAGTCATAAATCCTGAAGACCGTCGCTTACATACTGCAGAACAGCCATGAAATGCACTCAATACGGCATAATGGCCACACATTAATAGCAGCCTGTTATGACAAAATAGATGTTATTTATGATCGGGAGCGATAAGCTTTGGCTAAAGGCGAGGAGGGGGATTTATGTAACAAGGAATTACAAATACAGCATTGTAAACAGGAATATGTTTGCCATGACTATTCCGAGTCTTCTGAAGGAACAGGCTTAGGTTTTGATCTGATCCTCACAAGAAGCTTTTAGTTACAAATTCATCTTTTCCTATGCACCCACCAGCCCCAAAAGGTTGGACAATGATGACCAGTACTACCAGGGCTTGTCCAGCACTAAGTCCACAAGCCTGCCCAGTGACAGATGCCGCTCAAGCAAACGGAGATCATCCACTGAAAGAACACGCTCTTCTGAGAGACCACTGTCTGATGTCCCTAAATCCGATCTCCCTAAGAGCCCAACGGAGAAGAGGTGAAAGAACATTACACATTTGCATCATTCTGTGAGTTTAACAAATACCATCTTCAAACCGTTGACCTCAGTGCAGCACACAGCAGGGCAGACATGATAAATGTGTTTGAGCAGAAGATGCAGATATCAAGACGTAAAAAGCTCCCAGATTTCTTTCCCTTTCTCACTTGCATCTTCATTTCCATGTGAAGTCACGCTTTATCTGCCCCTCTCTGTCCACAGGCACTCGTTCTCTAGAATGCCCTCTACAGAGAGTCAAAGTGAGGACAACCCTTATGACTACAGAAAGATACTGAGGAAGACCTCCCAGAGACGAAGGCTTTTAACACAGCCCTAATCATCAAGCTTTACAACTTCTGTAAATACTGTCGGTGACTGACGAGGTCAGCAAAAAACTGTTTGTCCTTAAAGGAAGAGTTCACCAAAAAATTTCATTTCTGGCATCGTTTACTCACCGTTATGTCATTCCAAACCCATATGCATTTCTTTCTTGTATGAAACACAAAAGGAGATTTTTTTAATAATGTACCACCCGCTCTTTTCCATGGAGTTACAATAATCTGAGGCTTTTAATCGTCAAGAAGAGCACAAAGTGATGATCGATTCATCAAAGAATCATTCTTTTGAGTCAGGTCTGAATTAGTTAAGATGATTCTTTCACAAATCGGACTCAACTCAGTGATCCAGTACAGCTCACTGGAGGTTAAGATAGTTTTTTGGTTTTTTTTGTTTTGGGGGGGGGGAGCTGTTTCTTTATGTAATGCATCATGTTTTCAATCCATTTTGGTTTGGCTTCCCAAAGAACCTCTGCATTATTTCAGAAAGCGCTGACTTTAGTTTAAGTAGTTATGTAAATAATGACTACTTAATGCATTTTGCTGTACAGAATGTAATGCTAATTGACTAATCAGAGACTTAAATTGATAGAAATTATGTTTTTATGGATGGCGCCAAAGAGCTGATGGTGACAGGACTTTTGTGCTGCCCTTGTTTGATTTTTAACTCAGGTTTAGCAGTTGATGTTTGCTGGGCGTTGATGCATTCTGTGCAAGTCTCTCTGTGAATAAAGATTTGTCTTTAAATACATTCATATATTGACCTTTATATTTGCACCAATTAGGTTATATTTGAATTGTTTCTGCATAAACAATAACATGTGCATTATAAAAATGCCCCACTTGTATCTGCACTGTATCTAAATTGTATCTAAATATATACTTGTTTGTTTAATACATATGGATATGTGTATTCTTGAAATGTCTCTTATTTGTAAATATGATTTTCTAAATACTTAGTTATTTCTGTAATCAGTCTAATTAAATGGTAAAATGCTTAAAATGTACATAATGGCTGATGTTAAACCCAGAGCAGACTAAAGTTACTATAAAATATGATAATTATATTATTCATTATTACGTTTTTTTTCTTTCTTATGCGCATTCCGTTTATGTGTCCTTAATACATTATATGAAAATGTAATATTATTAACAACATAGTAACATTATATGATAGAATGTAAAATGCATTATATGATATTAAAATGTTCTGGATAAAATAGTAATGTTTAGGTAACACTGATGAAATGGAAATATGGTTAAGGGATGTAGATAATATTAAACGCAGGTTCCAAACATAAATTATGAATTTAATTTCATAACCGATAGAATAAATCCATTTATGTTTGTTTGTATTTTAGTCTGATGCTGATTTTATAGTGTCCACACGGATTGCCGTTGAGCAGCACACACACATATACTGTATATATATAATTTCTTCTTTTTCCAATGCAGCTCCCTTGACCTGCTCTTCTATGTGATTTTTCTCGTTTTCTCCTCACCAATCTAATGTAAGTGGGCAAAAAAACGCTTATTTTCTGCTTTATTATTATTTTGTATACCCTGTTATTTTCTACATACTATAATATAATTATAATTACTTTTTGCTTTATTTAAGGTTTCATTTTATTAAACGCATGCGAAATAAATGACATGTGCCATTGCGCACGATCGCCACACACAATTGAGAATGGTATTGTGAATAAATAAATTCACAGTAATGCTTTTATTAATTATAGATTTTCCCGTTCAGGTCTGAAACTGGGTTATGTGATTTTTCTCGTTTTCTCCTCACCAATCTAATGTAAGTGGGCAAAAAAACGCTTATTTTCTGCTTTATTATTATTTTGTATACCCTGTTATTTTCTACATACTATAGTATCATTATAATTACTTTTTGCTTTATTTAAGGTTTCATTTTATTAAATGCATGCGAAATAAATGACATGTGCCATTGCGCACGATCGCCACACACAATTGAGAATGGTATTGTGAATAAATAAATTCACAGTAATGCTTTTATTAATTATAGATTTTCCCGTTCAGGTCTGAAACTGGGTCTCCAGTTTCCTTTTTAATTAGAAATGGTTTAATTATAAAAAAACGGGCATGGATGTGGACCGCAGATCTGAATGCCATGGTTCATGGAGCAGCTCCTCCTGCTTCTGATGAAGTCTGCTCACTGCTGGACTAAAGCAAATTACAGAATCTAAAAAAAAACAAAAAAACTGTTGTGCCTTCAGCACAGATGCGGGTGGTGCGCCAGGAGGGGCGTAGATTAGTGTGTGTGGTCACGATTAACTACGCAAAATAGTTCGTCATGACCTGAATCGCGTCGGAATTTCTTTGGTGACGTGAAGCGGATTATCTTTACGCCACAAGAAGCTTTTATTACCACTAAAGTTGCAAGTTTGCATGTTGGAGAGCTCGCGCAACGTATTGCAAGAAGTGCTTTTTAAAATGTACTGTGCACACTCAACTTGCATTTGCAGCTGAGATATGTGAAAGAGAATGAGAGCCATTGGATGCCTGTGTTTCCATCAGTGCCAGCGTTTCTCCATGAGTTCAGTGACGGTCTCCAGCTGCTCCAAATCATTGCGCACGGCGCACCACCTGAATATAGACGCTCTGTCTCGACTGTTCTCCATCGGAGGGCTTTGAATATCTTTGAAGAGCACTTTAGCAGTTAAAGCACTTGATTTGAAGCGTTTGGGCAGGTGTGACTGTAAATACATCGCGCACGCAACTGGATTTCCGGCGCGTTGAGCAGGATTCAGCACCACGGCTGCGGACAGCTCCCGTTCCCCCTTGACGCGCGTCTGGATGGCTGCTGCTCGAGTTTCTCTGTCGCTGCTCTGATCCGCTCTGTTCGCGATGGCATCTCACGGGTTTTGGTTTCTGGGTGCTGAAAACGCGTCTGGAAACGGCAGTCAAAGCCCGAACACTCGTAAGTGACACGGCGTTCAAAAAAGAAGCTTGAAAATGTGCAGCATGATTGTGTTTTAAGTATTAGTGGCTGTGAGACAAAGAAATGCGACATTTGTTGTGCCAAGGTTCATTTAAAACCTTGAAATCTCATGTCAGCTGTGTCGTGTGATAATGAACAACAGCATTTAGTTCGGTATTTTAAGGCCAGTTCCGCGCCATGGATTATTGGTGTTCTTAATGGAAGTTGTATGATGGATATGGTGTTCAAATCGCACGCGCTTGATCGTTTCAGCCAGAGCATGGTGTCAGGCGGCGGCCCAGAAATTCCCCGGAGGCATCGGCTCCAAATTATGTGGTACGTTTATTTTTAACATCTAAATTTACAATCTTTATTTGTATCCTTCCTAAAAGATGTTATGGTTGTAAGCAGCGCGAGATTAGAACAGTGTTGTCATGCATATGGTTATATATGATCAGTATCATTAAAGAACATTTAAAGCTTGTTTTCTTTTCTTTCTTTCTGTCTTTTTTTATTTTAATCTAGACTCTGAAAGGCCTGAAACGAATTAGTTGCAGTTATAAAAAAGTAACTCTTTCATACAGTGTGTGAGATGCAGTTTTTATTAGTATTATTATTATTAATAGAGTAATCGTTTCTTCTGTAGCTCTGTTAAATGTCGGGGAGGCTGAGAAAACAGCTCAAGCTCCAGTTAAAGCAGAAGATGGGTCTACAGCCGAGAGCTGCGGCTGTAATAAACCCTGTAACTGCTCCAAAGCCACCCTGTTTTTCTCTGATCTCTATTCAACAGGTAAAGCACAATCACATCGCTATCACAACTGAAAAAAAAGGCCAACTTGATTTGATGTGCTGGTTTCATGGTTGGTTATATTGGACTTAAATGTATGTCCAGTTATTTTAGTTTTTGTGGTATGTTCATTCAGACTGCATTATTCGTTAAAAAGCGTTGTAATAGGCCTATATTTGTATTACCTATATATCTTGATTTTGCACGTCGTCTCTATAATACTTATTTTTAAATGTCATTTCCAAAACAATTTTTAAAATGACATTTATGTGTGTAAAAATATAGAATAAATCGTTTGAGACAGCGCCATTGGTTTGGGATTACTCATCGCTGACTGGACGAGACATCTGTCAATCAACGTATACAGAGAAGAACCAGCTGAAGAACAGCAGAGTCATGGTAGAAAGTTCGGAGATGGTATTAAAGTAGCTCAGTTTAAATGTATTGTATGAATTGCCCTTACTATGGAATAAAAAATACGAAGTGTATATTTACATGTAGTTAAAAGTGGCTGTAAAACATCAGCTTCAGTGGCGCAGATGGATAACTGCGAGTCATTGGCTTTTCGAATTGTTCTAAATTGTTATTTTGTTGTTTAGACTTGCATTTGCGTTTGTAATTTGTTATTTTGTTTTCAGAATTATGATTTGTTTTGCACTTCTCTACCACCGTAGATTTCTCTGCCTTCATACATTTTGGCTTGGTCTTTGTGGTGGCTGGCATACCCTCGCAGATATCAGTTGAACGGCTGAATAAGGCTGATGCATTAAGACCAGCAAATATAACCTCCACTCTCTCATCTTGTGCAATTCACAGAGAGAAAATGAGATGGAAATGAAATGTACATTCAGGCTAATAAGAACAATCATTTTATGTTGGGAATTAAAGTTTAAATTTAACAGATTCTTAATACAATGTAATAACATTGTAATAACAAAGTAACAGTGTTTGTGGAGGAAAACATGTTTATTCAGCTTTGTTTTATTGGTTATTTTAGAAATCAAACGTTAAATATTTTAGATTACTATTATTTTTTTTAATTCATGTCTTGTCAGAAATAATTACATTTCCACAGTTGTCTTAAGCTGACAGTGACACACTGCTGGAGAACCTGCAGACCGTTGCAAAATCCCCTCAGTTGCTAAACATGATGTTTGCTTGTCATGACATTTTTTTCTGGCTTGTGCAACTGGGTCACGTGATCTCTGTGCAAACAGGTTCACCTATGAGGTGGCTCCAGTCTTCGTGCTGTTGCCATTTCTCAATCAAGAAAGGAGCAGCCGCACTTGGAATTGGTACAGAAAGTGTCATCTGTATTAAAGCTGATGAAAGGTTAATCTGAATTACCACTACTTGATGCATTTCTTCCTGACTGCACAATTGAGAAATGCAAGTCTTAACATTATAATCACTAAACCATATGACTTCTTTACTGCTCGCATTTCTTCTAGGGGTAAAATGATTCCTTCCGACCTTGAGAGGAGAATTATTGAAGCCAAGCAGAAGGTAATTTCAATGACCGTGTCTCCATGACTGCCTAACGTATCTCTTTTGGGTCTGTTTAAATCATCTTTGTGGTCCTTTGGCAAAATGGGCCCTTGAATAATGCACTGATTTCTTTCTCACAGGGATATGTGCCGTTCTTTGTCAGCGCCACAGCTGGCACCACGGTTTATGGTGCCTTTGATCCCCTGATTGCTATAGCGGACATCTGTAAGAAGCATGATATCTGGATGCATGTGGATGTGAGTAGATCTGCTTGCCTGAACTTACGTGAACTTCCTGAATGTTTCATCTGTGCAATACAGACAGTGGACAGGGATCCAAGAGTGATCTCAGTGTTGGCACATCTGAAGTATTGTTCTTTGGATGCAGAACTGAGGACCTTCTAAATTGTACTCCATTAGAGCCCTTAAAGGGGTTCTATTATGCCCTTTTACGAAGTCTTGATTTAGTTCCTGGTGTGTACTAGAATAGGTTTTAGTTTTTGGTTTATACTAGAATAGGTTTTCACTCTTGAACCTTTGCAACCATGGATTTAACAGGACGTTTCAGAGTGGTTTTTTTTAACAGTCTATGGACTCTAACGCAGCTTAACCAGGCCTCGTCTCCTTTTTTGCGTATTCCATTAGAGGGAATTATTTAAGTGAGTGAATTTATGACTTCACAAGAACGCGCTGTAGTCCGAGCTCAAACTGCAACATTACACACTAAGTTAGACTAAGTTGAAAAAGTAAACTGAATACTAAAAAACGGCTAGAACATCTTAAAAACTGCAGTTTCCTAGCAACCAATCTGAAACTGCATAGCCATGCCCTAGTAACAACCCAGAACAACATCACCCTAGCAACTGCTTAGTAATGTAATAAAAAAAAACACTCAGAACACCATAGCAACCATATTGCAGTGCCCTAGCAACCAACAAGAACACCCTAGCAACCACCTAGCAATTCACTAGAAACTACTCAGAACACCTCGCCTAGCAAAGAAACACTTAGCCCTACCACCACCCAGAATTTTTGGTTGCAGCATATTTTGCATAAAAATAATCTACGGGAAAATGGAAAAATTATTTGTTAATGCTGAACCAGCTGTGTTTGAAAGGTGGCATAGGGTGAATTTAGCAAGCATGTATTAAATGGCCTCTTTTAGAATTGTAGCTTCATCTAAATGTTTCCTATTAGAGGAATTACCTTCACTTTGTGTGAGTGTGTACATGTGTGTATTCATTCTCATGGGGCTGACCAGATTAATAGCGATATCTTATTCCTCATTATTATTCATTTTTCTCTGGTGATGCTGTCGCCGCTGGCATTTTTACGGCAACACAGACATATTATGGTGGCATGTTGAAGCTGAAACACTTGCATTGCATTTGAATCCACTCATCGACATTAATCTGACCTAAAGGCAGCAGCTCTATGGTCTCAAATGGGCTGAGAATAGTATGTCCTTATATATATATTGCTGAATGTACTGCAAACAAATGTACTACAATATCTACTTTTAGAATTATAATAAAGATCAAGATACTTTGGGTCAGATCTCATACATCTGTATCTAGTATCTCAAGATTAAACCTCATTTTTTACAATGAGAAAGACGTACATGTTTCTGTTTGCTTTTAAAATTACTTTTGTCTCTTTGTGTATACAGGGAGCATGGGGCGGAAGTTTGCTAATGTCCCGGAAACATCGGTGGAAGCTGAATGGAGTCGAGAGGTCAGTACAATCTGCAGTTCCTATGGACTAAATGTCTTGCTAAATCATGAAACACTATCCATGCACTGATTGGTTCTCTCGGCGCTGGTGCAGTAGCCTATCAGCTGCACTTCTTCATCTACGTAATTCTTTAGTATTCTGTAGCCGATGCACGGTCTCTAGGAATTCTCATTTTTAGCCCTCCTCCTCCCCAGCACCACCTGTCTAGATCTGCTATGAGGGGTTCTTCTTTACCTTTTGCATTAGAATGTTTCCTAATATCTTTATGTCGAAGCAGGTTTAACAGAGCAAGTATTTGTACTTGCTCAGTAGTGTAGCATATCTAGTCAGCCAAGACCAAACACACCTAATGTACACCTCATTTTTATCAATAAATGCTTGTTAAATTCATTCAGAGAGTAGTCATGACTAAAATATGATTGAGAAGTCCACAAACTTCTGTGTGAAAAGTTTCCCCTTATAAAATTAAATGGATTTGATCATTTTTCTTTTGACTTGTTTCACTGCACAGCACAGTGCCTAAGGGAGAAATCTTGTCTGAATCAAAATAAGTGATTGTATAGCTATTCATCTCTTTCAAGGACATTGTCTTGGAATTTCAATTATTTCCAATTTTAGGGCTAATTCTATGACCTGGAACCCCCATAAAATGATGGCTGTACCCTTGCAGTGCTCGGCTCTGCTGGTTCGAGAGGAGGTGAGACTGTTTGCTTTCTTCATTAAAACCAAAACATATTAGCACATCGTATTATTACAGAGACCAGTATTAAACCACTAAGTCAAACTTTAAAAAAGTGTGATCTAGTGACACCTGCCAGCAAATGTGGTTCTCTCGATGTTAGTACAGCAGCCTATCAGCTGCGCTTCTTCATCTGTGTAACTCTTTTATATCCTGACTAAGCTAGCCAGTGCACGGTCTCTGCACAAGCTATGAGAATTTTCATTTTTAGCCCTCCTCCTCCCCAGCACCACCTGTCTAGATCTGCTATGAGGGGTTCTTCTTTACCTTTTGCATTAGAATGTTTCCTAATATCTTTATGTCGAAGCAGGTTTAACAGAGCAAGTATTTGTACTTGCTCAGTAGTGTAGCATATCTAGTCAGCCAAGACCAAACACACCTAATGTACACCTCATTTTTATCAATAAATGCTTGTTAAATTCATTCAGAGAGTAGTCGTGACTAAAATATGATTGAGAAGTCCACAAACTTCTGTGTGAAAAGTTTCCCCTTATAAAATTAAATGGATTTGATCGTTTTTCTTTTCACTGCACAGCACAGTGCCTAAGGGAGAAATCTTGTCTGAATCAAAATAAGTGATTGTATAGCTATTCATCTATTTCAAGGACAATGTCTTGGAATTTCAATTATTTCCAATTTTAGGGCTAATTCTATGACCTGGAACCCCCATAAAATGATGGCTGTACCCTTGCAGTGCTCGGCTCTGCTGGTTCGAGAGGAGGTGAGACTGTCTGCTTTCTTCATTAAAACCAAAACATATTAGCACATCGTATTATTACAGAGGCCAGTATTAAACCACTAAGTCAAACTTTAAAAAAGTGTGATCTAGTGACACCTGCCAGCAAATGCTGCTTGGGGCTTTTCTCAAAATTAAAGACACATTCCTTAACAACTTTTTAAATGACTTTTAATGGACTAACGTCAAGGTATTTTATTTTTTGTAATTGTTTGCCCTTTTTGTCTTATGTGTTTCAGGGTCTGATGCAGAGCTGCAATCAGATGCAGGCCTGTTATCTGTTCCAGCAGGACAAGCACTATGATCTGTCCTATGACACAGGGGACAAGGCCCTGCAGTGCGGCCGCCATGTGGACATCTTCAAACTATGGCTAATGTGGAGAGCTAAGGTATTGTAGAGATTTATTTTTTTCAGATTTACGTTTTGTGTTCTTACAGCTGCAAGAGATAACATGAGTAAGAGTTCAGACAAATTCTTGTAAAGTTTCTAGTAGTATTCAGAATTTTGCAATTTTAAGTGTGTGTAATATGATATTGTACTGCAAGCATGTCATATTTTTATTATTGCTCCTGCAGCATGTGCACTGTGCACAGTATATACATTTTTTGTATGAATACAATTGCCAAATATGCAGTAAACAACACTATACTCCCGAATAGACCATTTCTAGTGTAATGAATGGAAGTAATTACAACTGACTGTCAAATTTTAAGCTGTTTACACAAAAGTGGATTAAAAATGCAAAATAACCAAGATAACTGGATGCCATTCACTGAATTAAACTAGTAAACCAGTATTCCATTCCCATGAAAAGTGAACATTTACTATCAGCACTTTTACTGGGCAGCTGGCCTGCCTTAAACGACTGCTATAAGGCATTTGGGACAGTAGTTCATCCAAATTGTTTGGTTGTATAGTGAGGTTTATTGTGTTATCACAATGTTCATCCTCTCTCTTCTTCTCTAAAGGGCACTATTGGTTTTGAGGCTCAGATTGACAAATGCCTGGAGCTTTCAGAGTATCTCTACAACAAGATTAAGGACAGGGAAGGATACAGTATGGTGTTTGATGGAAAGGTAAGTCTTATTAGATGTATTTAATGGCCTTTTGGCCTTCTGTTGCATCTTGTCATCAGTGCTTTATATTTGGTAGAGATTGAGAAATTAGAAAAGAAAGGAATTAGGAAGAATGTTCAAAGGAGTTGACCACAGTATCTATAACACCAGGCCTTTTCTACTGGCATGACTTTTCTGCTGTTCTTTAGTTTGAGCAAACAAAACATCTCAGAGAGCACATAAACAGACCTAGTGATAGTCTGTGCATTGACCGCTCTTAGCATATTACCCACAATAATGCCAATAATAATGTTACAATATAGCCACAAAAATGGACAGACAGAAATTCTGACATTTTCCCTTTTTTTTTTTTTACAGTGAGGTTGCTGTTCCACAATTCAAATAGATTTTCTGTGTCAGTCTATCATTGTGATATAATCACAATATAATATAACCCACCCCTATATGGCATGTATTAATGGGTGGGCTCTTGTATAAATACGCTGCGATTGTTGATTAGACTTCATGTTCATGACTAACATTGAACTAAACGTGTTCTGCATATGTGCTTTAATTAATGAATTAATAGAAGCTGCTTTAATATATTATAT
>NW_015506822.1:111011-121985 GCF_001515645.1 Sinocyclocheilus grahami | reverse complement strand
ATACTTATATATATATATATATATATATATATTTTTACGTAAAGTTTAGGGTGGTTTATTCCAGAATTATTTAAATGTATTCTGAATGTTAAAAAGTTATTCAAATGTAAGCAGTTCATTTCATTTATTAAATTTAAATGCAGGTCCTGTATTTCTAAGTAATTTTGTCAAATGCAGAGCTGATTGTGTGCACTAATTCATCTAACATGAGATGATTCACCCTTGATATGACTGAGCAGTTGTTCGGGGCTCATTTAAATATAAATTGTGCCTGGTGCCAATGTGACAAAATGATTTGGCTGGAGGCTCCTTGCCAAAGTCAGGGCAGTGCAGGGCGAGGAGGGTTGCAGTTTTGCAGTATGATCAAATGACATTTAACAAAACATTTCAGCTCTCAATTTCATGTTTAGCAAGCTCTTTTTGGTTTTAACTCAATCTGTGTTTTGTCTGTGTGTCCCACCATCTGAATTGCAAATGAGTCCTTTTCACTGGTGCATGGAGGCATTCTTCTCTAGTGTGGCCCCTGGAGCCTCACAATGAGGATGAGCCTTACTAATGGACTGTAGTGTCTGTCTATGAGCTACCTGCTCAAGCGCTAAAAGTCCGCACAGCAAAGCCTTTTGATTGAATAGATTACATGGCTGCTTCCAAACTGACTGCGACAAAAATTCCCATTATGGCCCCAGACGGCCCGTAATCACATATTCTGTCACGGATCTTTAATGGACTCCCCAGAGTGCTCTATTTATGCAAGCGTGTGTTGTATGGTAAATTGAGTGATAGTTGTGTGTATTGTGTGAATGTAAGCTGATGCTATCTGGTGGTCTCATGTCCTTGCAGCCTCAGCATACCAATGTGTGTTTCTGGTACCTTCCACCGGGCGTACGCTACCTGGAGGACAAAGTGGAGAAAATGAAGCGTCTGCACAAGGTGAGAAAAACTGGATTCGATCAGTTGATGTGAACCGAGCGTTGACATTTCAGAAGATGACATATTGCTTTTGCAGCAGTGGTACAATGAAAGAGTAACAAAAGAAAATGAACTTGAAAGCCCCTAGGGATCTTTTAATAACACAAAAACATATTTAACATTGAAAAATCAGGTTGATATTTCACGATGTTATCTTATGAAAATGGATTATGCAAACGAACAAACAATCCTCCATTAAGCTATTGATGAGATACCATATGTAAAGCATACATACGATGTTATGAATTTATGCAGAATTTCCAAATGCTAAGAAACTCTAAATAGTTGCATACAGTAAGTGATACAGAAGGGTTACAGTTTAAATCATGTTCATCCATTTGATTTATCTCTTACATGTGTTGATTTTGTTTAGGCCAGATGAACGTCCGCTTTGAAAAAGAAGTGTGTTAAATGCACTCTTGTAGTGTGCTTGTTAATTTGAGTAATAATTATGTTTTAATCATCTTTTTGTAATTATTTTAAGACATACACTTATTTTGACTAACATGCGATAGCACATGTAAAAAATTGAATTACGCTCTAAAAACGATTTTTTTTTAAAGTTATAAATAAAACAAAGATTATTGGACAAAGTTTTACAAGAAAATGCCATTTAATTCTTTCTACTTTAAAATTTCACATTTAATTCAATGTGTAACTTGCGCTTATTTTATAATTATTTGTGAAATATGATTTCATTTATTTTACTTTTATTTCATATTACAAATGTATATATTATAAACACACACACACATATATACTGTATATGTATACACACACACACACATTCACACACACACACACACATATACTGTATAAGGGAAACAATGTGATTTTTAAAGGTGATTTTATTATGAGGTCTCAGGGACCCAAACACAACAGCACATAAGGGTCAAGATGTCTGTTTGTAAAGTCTAGATGCTTCAAACCAGAAACATAACTAAAATGACTTCCCTGCAGTGATGTCATTGAAGGGGGAGGGGCTGCTCATCAGGTGTCCTTTTATTGGTTGGCTGCTCTTCAGTCACTCCCATGCCAACAAAGCTCTAATTGGCTATTAGGCCAAACAGATGGCGTTCATGCTAGTCATACAAAGAGGGTCTCTATCTAACCCTACCCACAAATCCCTCCTCATCTACCTGAAACTAGAATGCTTATGCTTTGTCTTTTACATAGGCTAAAACATTTTTCTGGAGACTCTTGAGTAGCAGGATATAGTCACATAGGTGTGTGTATTTATGGTGCAGGGACACTGCAATACAGTATTTTACGTTTTATTTATTTAAAGACGTATATGAAAAGACACTGGACAGGTTCTAGTATATCAAGGCTTGTTTCATAGAGATGGAAGCGGTTATAAGTGCTGGACGCACTCCACTGTTGATAATAGCTAGACGCCTGCAAAGGATTTGAGGGGAGGCGAGTGTAATTATGTGGTGATGAGCAGATGTGTGTCTTTTATTCGGATTACAGTCCCACATACTGTCCAAAAAGCTACTGATCTAATTAAGTCAGTTCTGCTCAAGCTAAGTCAAGGACAGAACATCAGGATGCATGCTTACAAGGAAGCACTGGACTGATATTTCTGGTTGACATTATGATTGGGCTTTGATCTAAAGTATTACAATTCTGCAATGAATTTAGCTGGAACTGTTTAACGTACAGTCGTTATACAACATTCAACTCTTCTATTGATATAACTTAAAGAATTAATTGAACAATCCAAATAAATGTACAATTATATTGTGCTGTGTATTATTTTAACATTTCTCAAAAGTGTAAAAACACTTCACCCAAAAATGAAAATTCTGTCCATACAATGAAAGCAAACAGGCTCCGGTGTTGTTTTGAGACCTGACTTTCATTATACAGGCAAAAAAAAGCAATTGCGGAATATCATGAGGGTGAGTAAATAATGATAGAGTTTGGGTGATCTATCCCTTTAAGTATGAAGATTTTAGTGGTTACCTTGTCATATAGGTGCCTAAATAAAATGGTTTTGTTTTTTATAAATGAAAGTATGTAGAAAGTACATATCAGTTTTACATACAGTACAAGTAAAACAGTACCCTTCAAATGTTTGGGGTCAGGATTTTATTTATTTATTTATTTTTAAGAAAGGAATTACTACTTTTATTCATCAAGGTTGTTTTACATTGATCTAAAGTGTCAGTGAAAGTGTTTACATTGTTACAAAAGATTCCAAATAAATACTGTTCCTTTGAACTTTCTGTTCATCAAAGAATCTTGAAAAAATGTTTGTTTTCAACAAAAGTTTTAAGCAGCACAAACATATCAAAATGTATAATAATAAGAAATGTTTATTGAGCAGCAAATCTGCATATTAGAATGATTTCTGAAGGATCATGCGGCATTTAAGACTGGAGTAACGATGCTGAAAATGTCCCTTTGCCATCATAAGAATAAATTACATTTGAGATTATAAAAACATTTCTCAATGTTACAGTTGTTATGAATTTTTTTTTTTAATAATAATAAAAAAATCTAAAATCAAATAAAATCTTACCGAACCCAAACTTTTGAATAAAGGTATTTATACATTTAAATAGGTTTTCAAAGCATGCTCCAGTATGGAAAAAAAGCTAATTTTCTTCAGAAAATATGATAAACACAATGCACAAAACATTTCTTCATGCCCAAAGCTAATAACATTTTCCCTTACAGGTTGCCCCTGTAATCAAAGCCAGAATGATGGAGTACGGAACGACCATGGTGAGCTATCAACCGCAGGGAGACAAGGTCAACTTCTTCCGTATGGTCATCTCCAACCCAGCTGCTACATTTGAAGACATTGACTTCCTCATTGAAGAGATTGAGCGACTGGGACAGGATCTTTAAAAACTTGAGACTCCAAAACCTGTTATTCTTGTGTCCCTGGATGGATCGAATATTTGTTGTGAATGTAACGGTAAATCATTGATTCCTCTTCTCCAAAGTCATTTAAAAGTAGTATGATTTAAAGAAGAAAAAAAAAGACAATATGAAAATATCTAGACTTTAGTATTGTAGCGTTGTTGTGGGCTTCATGGTCCAAAGCCCTGTAAAAGTATTACCGTCTGCTTTTACTGTCTATCTTAGTGTCTTTAACATGACTTTGCTTGTTTACATGTGTTTATTGAGAATATGAAGAGTTATTTGCTTCTATTCAGTGACCTCAGTTTCTATTTGAACAGTTATTCAAAGTACCAGATTACAGACTATATTATAATAGTAGAGACAAAACCACTTCATCAAACCTAAAGCTTTTAAAGACAATGTGTGACTTTTATTGATTTAACAAGATACAGGACCATAGGAAGAGTTTTTAAAACAGTTTTGACCAACTGTATTGTGTGTGGACATGAAGTTTGTACATAGTTGGAACTAATTAACGTATGTGCATAAACAAGCACAAATATAATGGTGCACTCTAAAATGATATTGACAGGAGGCTGCCGGCATTTATAGTGAACAGTAATGTTATATAAACATGTCTATACAGTAGCATATTATAAGCTACTGTAGTTCTAATATTTGACCAAATTTAATGTATAATAATAAATAAAAACAAAATTAAATAAAAAATGACCTTATAATCTCTATAAAATCTAAATATTCTTGACTAATCCTGTTCGCATTATAAAATGCTCTTTAAAATGGGAATTTCCCTTTCCCCCCTAATAACGTGCAATATTCTTTATTTCTTTACTCAGAAATTCAGATTTTCCAACTTAATACTTGGAAAAGTGCAATCGAGCGTACAGTTGGTCTTGGAAACAGTTTTGTTAGATGCTCACTTTTAAGCAAGAAAAATAAAAATGTATCAAATATTCCTTCTTTCAACAATGTACCCTGCAAAGAAACAATAGCACATATATACTATATGTAAAAAAAAAAAAAAAAAAACATGGGTTTAAATAAATTTAGCCTATGTACAGTATGTAGTAAAACACTTTTCTACATAATAGCAATATATTTCTTAATTTACCGACCCATTCATGTACTTATTTAGCTTTCTTATACAAAATTATAGATATTTCAGGGTATTAACAGAGCTAAATTTAATGTTATATATATAAATTCCAAAAAGAAAATAACACATAAGCATAATTAGGGTTCTGCCCTATGATAGTATGTAAATAGTCTTTTAAGATGTTCATGACCAAGTACATATCTATGTGAATGCATCACTGTATTGTATATAAGGCAGAGTCTATTTGTGTGGTAAATAATATTATTTTCTCTATTCAACAAATATTTAATCATAAATGGTAGATACATTCTGCTTGTGTGTGCGTGTGTGTCAGATGTGTTGAATATGATGACTTATGTAACTGCAAAGATGAAGGATTTGGCTTTAAATCCACTTTAAGCCACTGCATTTTAACATATGAACTCAAAATGATTATTATAGCACATTTCGGTGGTTGTGAGAGCCATTTCTGAACCAATGCTGGTTGTATTTGTGCCCAAGTGATAAACTTGACATCCTGTGCCGATTTGTATTTTTGTGTGTTTGTAACTGTATTGCCTTAGTATTAATTGCCAGTATTGTCTAGTTCTCCTAAAGAGGAGCTTGTGCACTTTAGCGTATATGTATGATGATCTGTCCAATGGATGTTCTTAGTTTGATGTTTTAAGAAACAGAGAGTTGTCTGAATGTGTCCCAGCTTGGACATCCATTCGAGATGAGAATTGCTTTAAAGCTGAAATATTTTGTAGACTTGCTAATGCTACATTACTGCCTGTATCCTTGCGGAACGTAATAGTCAACCCTGCTGAAAAGCACAACTGAGTCTTGTCTTAGCTGGTCTCCCAGCCTGGGGTGTTTCCCAAAAGCATCTTAGTTTGAACATAGTTTGTTGGTATCAACAACTGAGTGTTTCCCAAATCCATAGTTCCAGCAAACATTCACAAACAGCATTGCAAAATTGTGTGGTGGAACTACAGCTCTCGACCTGTAGTTAGAAGCATAGTTTCTCGTTAGTTTGACAGAAGGACTTAGATCATGTACTTGAGCAAAAATAAGCAAGTTAACACACAATCTATACCTTTCATTCCACACATAAAAAAACACCTTATTTTTACATATTTTACTTTTAATCTACACCGCTGTTTCCATTCTCGTCAAAAACGGTCTGTTGAGTTCCTGGTTCTATGAAGCCCCTCCCTCAGAAATACGCAGTGGGCTCTGATTGGTTAACAGGCTAAGTGTGTTTGTGATTCGCTAACCGCCTAGTGCACGTTGTCTGGAAACATCACGCCCCCTTCCCATTATGGGTAGTTGCGTGTTCCCGGGGGCGGGGTTTATGTAAACATCGGGGTTTGTGATGTCACAAACCCAGGAATAAGCTCGTTGTAGTCCCTACCAGCCATTTTTTGTAGTCCTTAAACAGCGATTTCTTTAAAAGAAAATATCTCCCTTTGCATTGAGCTCTGAGCGTCGTAACTTTGCAGACGTTGTTTATGCAACATTACATACTAACTAAAGTTAAAAAAGTGAAATCATAATCAACCACCCCTTTAATTTGATCGCAAACTGATTAATTGCCAGAAATGATCACTCCACCACGTGCCTGATGTCATCTACGACAGTTCTAATGTGGTTCGAAAGACGAATGTCTACGTTTCTGGGAAAAAAAGTCATTGCTAGCTAGTTTCAACAATGATGCATCATACAAAGGTGGTTAAGCGGTGAGTTATGTTCTACGGGAAATGCCCCTGGTCAGGCTGGAAGACCAACTTAAACCAGCTAATCCGGATAGCTATGAAAATTAAGCATGGTTTTATTATAGCGAAAATGTAGTGACCATGTTTTTTGGCAGATTGATTACCAATTGTATAACCACAGTTTTATTGCAATTAAAAATGGTTAATTTGTGGTTACCATTATTTAACTATATCAACCATGGTTTTTTGGTTTTATCTGTAGGTAAAACCATGGTTAATTTTCATAATGGTAAAGCTGATTTTTTAACATTTAAGGAACGCTAAGTTCGTCATTTTCGCGATATGAGTGTTCTTTCTGTCCCTTTTCAGGATCAACAAGCTGTGTCACATAGTTTGTGTATTTTAAGCTCTTGTAATCATGACAAACGCATCGACATCCTCACCATGGTAGTCTTGGAACGCCCACTGTGCCGTCTTTTCCTGCTGCTGCTACAAACCTGCTCTCTTTGCACGTGCATGAACGCCTTGCCTTCCGAGCTTGTGAAATACAATCCCAGATATTCACATATATATATATATATATATGTATGTTTAGTGCAAACTGGTGGTAGTTTTAGTGGCAATATGGATAGCTTAGCTTCAAATATAGTACACTGTCGCTAGCTTGCTCACTCTGTGTTAACATTATCCAACGTATTTATCTGCTAAGCAAGCATGTTCAGTGTGGCTAGAAGTTGTATGCTTTTGCGACTGTATCTCTATCTTTCTCCCTGTCTTTCGCTTTGGTTGTTTTCTGCAGCTTTAATATTAGCGTGTACAGTTCCTTGGCATGCCTCTATAAGCATATTCAAAGTCTCTATGTCTCTCTATCGCACTCTCTTCTTCCTGTGTCTATCTTTCTCTTGCTTTGCCCTGTAGCAGCTCGCCGACCTTTAAGAGCAGTGTTTTCTCTGCCGTTTCACGGCTACCCATCATGTTCATCAGTTTGTCGTATGAGGAACTCATGTTGTCATGAACATGACCGAACAGGGTAACACCATGTGACTGGGTGAATTCATGTTTTTTTTTTCTTTCTCACCCAACATTTCTTGAAAGTAAAGCGATTGTCTGAGGAACTGATGTTCAGATGAGTTACAAACAACTAGTGTGTTGAAATTATATAGAGAGAGGCAGATAACACCCTCTTGAAATGTGTTTTACTTTCATGGGAAACACCAATAAATGTTACTGCCAAACAACTCTGTCTGGATTTTTAATAAACAGCATTACTTGATGTGAAAGAGAATGGGCTCTTCTGACAAAGCATCCTCCCGGAATGCCGTAGAAACCATTTAGCAATGCCCTCATTTGTTATCTTTTATTTTAAAGGGTACTTATAATAATATAATAAATAATTTATATTTCATATTTTATCATTTACAATAGAAATTAAAAGATGAATTTTTAGACACTTCATTGCATGTTATTGTTTAAATGTATATTTTAAAACTTTTATTTATACTTTAGAGCCATTTTTGACCCGCCTATTAAAAATTGAGTCCATCTATTTATGCAATTTCGTAATTAATTATATTGTCTTTGAAATATTGCAATGGTTATAATGTACTGCTGAATGTACTGACAAGCAATTATGGTAAACGTTTTCATAAGTGTATTGTGTTTTTTCTTCCATGCTTTCTTTATAGTTCCAACTGAAAGTCATAAGGCATTGTCAAATGCGAACAAACAAAAAAGTTACATAAGCCATATAAAGTGAAATAGCATGTGAAGAGGGTCTTCAGTAAATATTCCAGAGCACAGGGAAATCTGGTGTTTTACAAGTGTACAGTCAGGCCTCTCATGACCATGAAACACTCACACAATGCCTGAATCTCTACCACATTACAAAACAGCACAGTACTTGACCTTCAGTACTGTCAGTATTAACAGCACTTCATAAATGCCTCCACAGAAACACTTTTGTGCCATTGAGGGGGGTATATTCAGTGTTTTTACTGCTCAATCTGCTGTCATCTTCATAGTCTATTCTTATCAGATTTTGAATCGAATAGTAGTAATAAACCAATACAAACTGCAACTGTCTATCTATCTATCTATCTATCTATCTATCTATCTATCTATCTATCTATATATATAAATATATATCTGTCTATCATATATTCTATTCAATTCAATTCAATTCAATTTGTCTGTATTGAAATCTATCTATCTATCATATATTCAATTCAAATCAATTCAATTCAATTCGACTGTATTGAAATATACCTATCTATCTATCTATCTATCTATCTATCTATCTATCTATCTATCTATCTATCTATCTATCTATCTATCTATCTATCTATCTATCTATCATATATTCAGTTAAATTCAATTAAATTCAATTCAATTAGTCTGTATTGAAATCTATCTATCTATATGTCTGTCTGTCTGTCTATCTATCTATCATATATTCTATTCAATTCAATTTGTCTGTATTGAAATCTATCTATCTATATCTATCTATATATCATATATTCTATTCTATTCAATTCAATTCAAATCAATTCAATTTGTCTGTATTGAAATCTATCTATCTATCTATCTATCTATCTATCTATCTATCTATCTATCTATCTATCTATCTATCTATCTATCTATCTATCATATATTCTATTCAATTCAAATCAATTCAATTCAAGTTGTCTGTATTGAAATCTATCTATCTATCTATCTATCTATCTATCTATCTATCTATCTATCTATCTATCTATCTATCTATCTATCTATCTATCATATATTCTATTCAATTCAAATCAATTACATTCAATTTGTCTGTATTGAAATCTATCTATCTATCTATCATATATTCTATTAAATTCAATTCAATTCAATTTGTCTGTATTGAAATCTATCTATCTATCTATCTATCTATCTATCTATCTATCTATCTATCTATCTATCTATCTATCATATATTCTATTCAATTCAATTAAAATCAATTCAATTCAATTTGTCTGTATTGAAATCTATCTATCTATCTATCATATATTCTATTAAATTAAATTCAATTCAATTCAATTTGTCAGTATTGAAATCTATCTATCTATCTATCTATCTATCTATCTATCTATCTATCTATCTATCTATCTATCTATCATATATTCTATTCAATTCAATTAAAATCAATTCAATTTGTCTGTATTGAAATCTATCTATATATATCTATCTATCTATATATCATATATTCTATTCTATTCAATTCAATTCAAATCAATTCAATTGTCTGTATTGAAATCTATCTATCTATCTAGCATATATTCTATTCAATTCAATTCAATTCAAATCAATTCAATTTGTCTGTATTGAAATCTATCTATCTATCTATCTATCTATCTATCTATCTATCTATCTATCTATCTATCTATCTATCTATCTATCTATCATATAGTATATTCTATTCAATTCAATTCAAATTTGTTTGTATTGAAATCTATCTATCTATCTATCTATCTATCTATCTATCTATCTATCTATCTATCTATCTATCTGTCTGTCTATCTATCTATCATATATTCTATTCTATTCAATTCAAATCAATTCAATTTGTCTGTACTGAAATCTATCTATCTAGCTATCTGTGTATCTATCATATATTCTATTCAATTCAATTCAAATCAATTCAATTTGTCTGTATTGAAATCTATCTATCTATCTATCTATCTATCTATCTATCTATCTATCTATCTATCTATCTATCTATCTATCTATCTATCATATATTCTATTCTATTCAATTCAATTCAAATCAATTCAATTGTCTGTTTTGAAATCTTTCTTTCTTATTAGCATATATTCTATTCTATTCAATTCAATTCAAATCAATTCAATTTGTCTGTATTGAAATCTATCTATCTATTTATCTATCTATCTGTCTATCTATCTATCTATCATATATTCAATTCAAATCAATTCAATTCAATTTGTAAATCTATCTATATATCTATCTATCTATCTATCTATCTATCTATCTATCTATCTATCTATCTATCTATCTATCTATCTATCTATCATATATACTATTCAATTCAAATCAATTCAATTCAATTTGTCTGTATTGAAATCTATCTATCTATCTATCTATCTATCTATCTATCTATCTATCTATCTATCTATCTATCTATCTATCTATCTATCATATATACTATTCAATTCAAATCAATTCAATTCAATTTGTCTGTATTGAAATCTATCTATCTATCTATCTATCTCTCTGTCACATATTCTATTAAATTCAATTCAAATCAATTCAATTCAATTTGTCTGTATTGAAATCTGTCTATCTATCTATCTATCT
>NW_015506822.1:81817-110859 GCF_001515645.1 Sinocyclocheilus grahami | reverse complement strand
TCTATCTATCTATCTATCTATCTGTCTGTCTGTCTGTCTGTCTGTCTGTCTGTCTGTCTGTCTGTCTGTCTATCTATCTATCAGGGGTGTTTCCTCTGACGAGGCAAAGAAGGCTCCTCAAAACAACTACATAGTGGATATGATTCGTTATGATCATCTATGATCATTTACGTGCACCTTCTTTAATCGCTTATTGATGTAAAAGAATAAATGATAGTGTTAATGGAAGACTAATTAAAAAGTAGGTAAACACTCACCAACAGATTTCATCGCTTTATGCCACGTCAAAATCAAACTTGAGATGGCTTGAAAACAGCTATGGCGAAATGAAAGGTAGCCACATCTCCGTGTCTGTGACCATCATATAACACCTGCAGATGATGATCTGAAAATAAGTTGACTACTGAAAAGAACAGCTGAACATCAGTTCACAAATAAAATATAGATGGAATCTGAAATGTGTTACTGTAGGCTTGTTATTATTTTTGAAATAATGTATAAAAAAAAAATGCTTAAAACGCGCACTTAGTGAGATTTATAGGTTTTAGTATGCTAAATAGAAAAATAATTACATTGTTAATGTAAAACAAATAGAATTGTATTGGCTTTTTTATATAATGCAAGTAGTCTATGTGTCAGTTGGCCTGACTTTCTATCTGTAGTCTATATAATTCTCTTGTCACTGATTCTATGGGTAGTGGTAGATTAATAAACTGGAAAGAGAAAACGAAATTGCAATGATTATTTGAGTCATTGGGGATGTAATTTCACATTTCATCAGGGTGTGTAAGATGTGTTGTGAGGATGTGACAGGAATATTGAATTGCTTTGCGTGTTGAATCAGTGACTGCTGTCAGCCTACATGGGGCACTGTGGCCTTACTAGTGCCACTGTGAAGTATACACAAGCTCAGTACAAAATACTATTTATGTTTTTGTAAATAGCATATCACCAGTAAAAAAAATAATTGACTCACATCCCAGCAGAGTAAATACTTCCAGATGGCATGCCACACCAGTTGTTGAGTCCAACAACAAAGCTCCCTCAAACTACAGACTCAATATCAATACTGTTTTTCATGATGTTGCTATTATGACATATATTCAATTAAAATACAGGCAAATAAATATGTAAATATTCATATGCCTGTATATGTCAAAGAATAAATGTACCTTTCAGATGAATCTCTTTTACCCTGATGCTGCTTTGTCTGTCATTAGTTATTCAGTTCTTCACATGAATTGTCAAAATACAATTTTAAATAGAATAGTTGTATAATTTTGTATTTTACATTAATGAAACTTTAAAAATATATAAATATTAGAATGTTATCAAAAGTAATTTATGCAATCTCTAAAAGAGGGGCTTCTTGCCGCAGTAGTGCCTCTTTGAATAATTTTGTGCTCTAACAACAAAGTTAGCAAATATTTATTACCCTTAATAACATATTGGCTCATCCATACCATCCTGCACATGCTAAATGTATACTGTATTAAAATAAAGCACAATTTTAAAGTAAATGCACATTGTTCTTAAAGGGGTCATATGATGCGATTTCAAGTTTTCCTTTCTCTTGGAGTGTTACAAGCTGATTGTGCATAGATAAGATCCCTGAAGTTGCAAAGACTAAAGTCTCAAAACCAAAGAGATATTCTCTATCAAAGTTAAGACTCTGACACGCCCCCCTAAAACGGCTCGTTCTAACACGCCCCCACATATCTACATCACTATGTGGAAATATTTGCATAATGCCGCCCAAATGTTCACGCAAAGAAAGAAGGCATGGTTTCAGTAATCGCAGTTAGTGTTGAAGCAGCATGTCAGGGAGACGCTGTGTGTTTCTAGGCGAAAGCAAAAGCACTTTATTTGGCCTTCCGAAAGTAGATGCATTAAGATTACTTACAACAGAACAGCAATGCATTTTATGGACGACCGTTTGGTGAACCTAGGAGAGGAGGTAATTCTGACTTTGCTATGACAATCTGGCGCTTCTGAATCAGCTACTGTTTTGTTATTAGTTTAAGTATTTGCTATTGACTGTTCGAAGTTCGGAGTTTTGCGCATCGTGTGTGCGCGAGCGAGAGAGAGAGAGAGAGACACGTCTCTGTTCTCCTTTCGGGCTTGAACTGATGGTAAAACTAATGATTATGATTATAATAATTATTTACTGTCTTTACATTTATTTTGAAAGATGAAGCTCGCGATTATGTTAAGGGGCGTTACATTTCCGACGAGTGCTTGTGGTGTTCGGCCAATCACAATGCACTGGGTCAGCTGGCCAATCAGAGCAGACTGCGCTTGTCGGAAGGAGGGACTTTGTAGAAAACAAAACCTTTGAGAGAGGCGGGGCATAGAGGACCTACAATAATGTACAGTATTTGAAAAATAATGTGTTTTTTGAACATTAAAGCATGCCAACATATTCTGTTACACCAAATACACAAAATAATGATCTTTAAAAAAGCATCATATGACCCCTTTAAGGGAGGGTGTCTTACCCCATCTCACCCTACAATGCAAACATGCTGTGAAAGATGAAAAGCACTTGTGTCATTTACAGATAGCCTTGTATGTACCAAACCCACAATCTGAGACACTCATGACACCACAAAGAGCTGTGCAGCACCAGACTCCGCTTTACTGATGTTTGGCAGCTCACGAAAAAGCCAAATATTTCAGCCTGTCTACATACATGAAGTAAATTTTCCAAACTGCCCTTTGTTCTTTTTTTATTTATTGTGCCAGATTGTTCTTGCCAGTCAGTCACAATGTTTACATCCAATGTACTCAGTTTTCCTCTTTGCTTTTCCTAATTTTTTACTTGCTTTCTTTTGTTGCTGCATACAACGGCAATTTTGCTCCCTATATAGTCATGCGATCTGTCTCAGCTATACATAGAAAACCATTAGTTCTGCTGTTATCTGTTTAGCCCTGTATCTTATCACGGCACTGCAGATGAAATGCATTATAGCTATATTTGTGATGTGATCAGAAACATTACCACGCAGAGCTTTCTGCTGAAGTGTTTCCTCTTACATTTACTTACTTTGTGAGCCCTAATTTAAATCCAAAAGGCTTTCAATCTAGATTATTTTCTGCTTATAATGGCCTATGGTGTATGTAGAATGTTTAAAGGCATGTCCAATGTTCTGAAAGTTTATACGATATATTTCAATTAAATTTCATTTCAATATAGTTTAACCCTTCAAACCTTGATGTACACTGATCAGCCACAACATTAGAACTAGTGACAGGTAAAGTGAATAACATTGATTATATATCATTACAGTGGCACCTGTCAAGGGGTTGGGTGCATTAGGCAGGAAGTGAACAGTCAGTGTTCTTGAACAGTTCTTGAATTTCATGTGTCGGAAACAGGAAAAATGGGCAAACAAAATTATGTGAGTGACTTTGACAAGGGCCAAATAGTTCTGGCTACTTTGGTCAGAGCATCTCAAAAATGACTAGTCTTGTGGGGTGTTCCCACATACAATGGATAGTGCCTACCAAAAGTGGTGCAAGGAAGGACAAGTGGTGAACTGTAAAGGGTGCCCAAAGTGAATGAAGGCTAGCCCGTCTGGTCCAATCACATAGAAGAGCTACTGTAGCTCAAATTGTTAAAAAACGTAATGCTGGCCATGATGAGAAATGTGTCAGAACACACAGTGCATTGCAGTTTGCTGCGTATGGGGCATGATGACCCCTGTCCACCACCGGAAGTACCTACAATGGGCAAGGGAGCAACAGAACTGGAGCATGGAGCAATGTAAGAAGGTTGCCGTCCTTTACCCGGGCATAACTGCAGGATTCACTATGGGAAAAAGGCAGGCAAGCAGAGGCAGTGTTATGTCTTGGCCAATGTTCTGCTGGGAAACGTTGCGTCTTGGCATTCATGTGGATGTTACATTGACACATACCACCTACCTAAAGATTGCTGCAGACCACATACACCCCATTCATGGCAATGGTGTTCCATGATGGCAGTGGTCTCTTTCAGAAGGTAAAATTGTTCAGGAATGGTTTGAGGAACATGACAAAGAGTGCAAGGTGTTACCTTGGCTTCTAAACTCCCCAGATCTCAGACCAACTGAGCATCTATGGGATGTGCTGGACCAACAAATTCAATTCATGGTGTCCCCACCTTTCAGCTTACAGGACTTAAAGGGATAGTTCACCCAAAATAAAAATTACCCCATAATTTACAAACCCTCAAGCCATCCTAGGTGTATATGACTTTCTTAATGAACAATGACAGCAAATGAGGGGTGACCATGGGAACAAACGGTAACAAATGCAACAAGGGAAACAGGAACTAAACAAGGGAGCTGAGCAATGAAACAATAGGGAACATAAACACTTTAATATCCACACTTTGAGTCCACAAACACAGGCTGGGATTGTAACACCTATTCTAAAGTGTTACCAAATGTCCATATTTAAAACTTTATAAACCGTAATCTCTAGCTTCCGTTAACTGTTGTACACGTGTGCACTAGAGAGTGGCGTTCCAGTGTGGAGTACTTTTTATGATGGATGGCTGCACTTTTTTTGCTTCAAAATCTCGACCGCCATTCACTGCCATTATAGAGCTTGGAAGAGCAAGGACATTATATAAGAGCAAGTGCCAGATACAATACTACAGGACACATTCTGAGTTTGTCCTGTCATTGTTTTTTGCATGTATTGCTGTTGGGCAGTCTATGGGACAGTTAATCTAAACCAGATGTGTGGTGCAGGATTTTCACAGGACAAGATTCAGCCCCACGGCCCACTGCACGGAAGCAGTATATCTGATGTGGCGTCACCCCTGAACTTCCTGGGGTATCTCCTGAGATGCAGAAACCCCAGACATTTGTTCAAGAGGTCAGATTTCAAAGGATACATGGAAAGCAGTAAGATCTTGGGTTCAGAAATGCCAAAAAGGCTGTCTTGTAAGTCTGTTCTAGCACGACAAGCGATTAAAATTAACTAGCAAGGTTTAACAACTAGGTCACCAAGATGGTCCTTTGCTGGTTTATGCTGGTCCTTTTGCTGGTTTATGCTGGTCCTTTGCCAGCACATGACCAGCATAAACCAGCAAAAGGACCAGCATAAACCAGCAAATGACCAGTTTAAACCAGCACATGACCAGCATAAACCAGCAAAGGACCAGCTTAAACAGCAAAGGACCAGTTTAAACCAGCACATGACCAGCATAAACCAGCAAAAGGACCAGCAAAGGACCAGTTTAAACCAGCAAAGGACTAGCATAAACCAGCAAAGGACCAGCATAAACCAGCAAAGGACCAGCTTAAACCAGCACCCCAGCGTCAAAACATACCTAACCAGCATATGCTGTTTTTTTCAACAGGGCAGCATGTTAAAGCATGCTAGCAAGATGCTAAATTATTCTTAAATATGCTAGCAGTGTGTCAACTCATGCTAAAACATGCTAGCAATGTACTAAACCATGCTAGCAACATGCTAAACCTGCAAAAATAAATGTTTATTGAGCAGCAAATCAGCATATTAGAATGATTTCTGAAGGACACTGAAGACTAGAGTAATGGCTGCTGAATATTCAGCTTTGCAATTATGGGAATAAATTAAATTTTAATATTTATTAAAATAGAAAACATATATTCTAATGTTTCACAGTATTGCTGCTTTACTGCTGTATTTCAAATAATGCAGTCTTGGTGAGCATAAGAAACTCCTTTCAAAACTATTAACCAATCGTACGGTCCCCGAACCCATATGTGTTCTATAGGCTACAAACTTATAATGGCATAAGCTATGCTGACACCGTAATGCAAATTATGCTCAAAGTAGCCAGCTTGTGACTGTATATTGAAGGTAATTTGTTTACAGCTGTTTACAAACACTTAATCTCTCAGTGGCTGCTGCAGAAGGCAATTAACCTCAGCACTCACAGAGGAATAGATCTGATCTCAGCTCTTTAAAACTACTCCAAGTACATATTATGTCCTGTCAGATCCTGAGCTGCCTGTTGTTCCAGGACAAGAGCCTTGTTTCTGCCATGTTTTGGATCAATGCTAACACATTCCTGTTCTTTCACTTGATTTTGTTATTTTATATTCTTGGCTCCTTCTCAGTTATAACTAAAAACAAATCAGTCAGTGCCATTCAGTTTCTGTGACTAGAATAGCTTTGTAATACAAACTGGATTTTACATTTTCTGAAGAGAATGTGAGTTGAAATGTAGTTGTTAAGGTGTTGCTAAGTAGTGTGTTTTAAGTGGAATTACTATAATGCAGTTGGTAAGATGTTCTGAGTGCTTTTGGTGCATTGTTGTGTGGTTGCTAGGGTGTTTTCGTTGTTAATTATTAGGTACTAAGGTGTTGCTAAGTAATTTTTGTGTTGCTATGTAGTGTTTTTTTTTTAGTGTTGCTATGTAGGTGTTAAGGTGTTGCTAAGTACCAACAAAAAACACCTCCCTGTGTTGTTTTTAAATGTGTTGTGGGTGGTTGCCATGTCATTCCTATGCAGCTGGTATGTTCTGATTATTTTCAGTGCATTGGTGTGTGGTTGCTAGGGTGTTGTCATGGTAGTTGCTAAGGTGATGCTAAGTAGTGTTTTTTTAGCGTTGATATGTAGGTGCTAAGGTGTTGCTAAGTAGTGTGTTTTGAGTGTTGCCATATTATGTTGTTGTTAAGGGTGTTGTGGGTGGTTGCTAGGGCATTACTATGTGGTTGGTAGTGTTCTTAGTGCAGTGCTATATGGTTATTATGGGGTTCTCGTAGGTAATTAGTAGTTGCTAAGGTGATGCTTTTTTTTAGTGTTGCTATGTAGATGCTAAGGTGTTGCTAAATAGTGTGTTTTGAGTGTTGCTACAGGTTGTGGTTGTTAAGGGTGTTTTGGATGGTTGCCATGGTATTACTTTGCAGTTGGTCAGATGTTCAGAGTGTTTTTAGTATGTTGCTGTGTGGTTTCTAGGGTATTCTCATGGTTAATAAGTAAAGTGTTGCTAAGTAGTGTTTTTGAGTGTTGTATGTTGTGGTTAAGGTGATGTGGGTAGTTGCCTGGGCATTACTAAGGTTTGGTTGTCATTGAATTACTGCTGTTTCTAAGATGTTCTAATTGTTTTCAGTGCATTGCTTTGTGGTTGCTATAATGTTCTCGTGGTTGGCTACTTGCTAAGGATTTTTTCGTAGTTGATATATAGTTGCTAAATTGTTGCTAAGTAATGTTTTTTTAATTTTGCCATTTGGTTGTTAATGGTGTTGTTGGTGATTGCCATGGCATTACTATGCTGTTGGTAAGTGTTTTTAATGCATTCCTTTAAGGTTGCTATAGTGTTTTTGTGATTAATATGTACAGTAGTTGCTAAGGTGATGTTGTATTTTTTTGAGTGTTACTATGTGGTTTTTAAGGCTGTAGTGGATGGTTGCCATGGCATTACTTTGCTGTTAGTAAGATGTTATGCACTGAGTGTTTACAGTGCATTGCTGTGTTGTTGCTATAGTGTTCTTGTGGGCGATATGTACTTGCTAAGGTGTCGCTAAGTAGTGTTTTTTGACTGTTGCTATGTGGTTGTTAAGGGTGTTGTGGGTAGTTGCCATGGTATTACCATGCAGTTGGTAAGATGTCCAAAATGTTTTTTAGTGCATTGCTATACGGTTGGCAGGGTGTACTGGCTAGTTGCAAATTTTGGCTGGCAAATTTTTTTTTATGCTCCAAGTTAAAAGAGCCCACCTCCAAGTATTTATTTTTCCATTTAATCATTTGCCAGGTGAAAATCTGATAATTTAGAAAGGTTTTGCTATAGTATGTTCTTGTTAAGGGTGCTGTGGGTGGTTGCCAGGTCATTACTGTGTGGTTGGTAAGATGTTCTGTATTATAATCATTGCCCAGATATAATGTGATGGCACTCATTTCACACTGTGTTTGGATTTCTGTTAGAACATTGGCAAAAAAAAAAAGTGTCCAGTTAATTAAATCCATGTTTAGTAAGTGAGTTTATTAAGATGTAACTATTAGTATGGCCACTAGCAATGACTCCATATTTCTTAGCACATTTTTAAGATAAGCATCACTATTACTATTGCTCATACTCAAGGTTAATGATTCCAACAAAACTCTAGGCTCTAACCATGTAGATATGGATTTACCCATTGTATCATCTGCCAGGAGAAAATCTGATAATTTAGAATGTGTCACTACAGTATGTGGTGGATGGTTACCAGGGCATTACACATTACTATGTGGTTGGTAAGATGTTCTGAGTGTTTTTAGTGCTTGCTGTGCGGTTGCTAGGGTGTTCTTATGGCTAAGTAGTGTTTTATTTTATTTTTTTACAATGCAGTTGCTAAGGTGCTGTGGGTGGTTGTCAGTGCATTACTATGTGGTTGTTTGTCATGGAATTACTGCTGTTGCTAAGATGTTCTGAGTGTAGCAACTACTTACTAACCACAAGAACACCCTAGCAACCACACAGCAAGCACTAAAAACACTCAGAACATCTTACCAACCACATAGTAATGTGTAATGCCCTGGTAACCATCCACCACATACTGTAGTGACACATTCTAAATTATCAGATTTTCTCCTGGCAGATGATACAATGGGTAAATCCATATCTACATGGTTAGAGCCTAGAGTTTTGTTGGAATCATTAACCTTGAGTATGAGCAATAGTAATAGTGATGCTTATCTTAAAAATGTGCTAAGAAATATGGAGTCATTGCTAGTGGCCATACTAATAGTTACATCTTAATAAACTCACTTACTAAACATGGATTTAATTAACTGGACACTTTTTTTTTTGCCAATGTTCTAACAGAAATCCAAACACAGTGTGAAATGAGTGCCATCACATTATATCTGGGCAATGATTATAATACCGCACAGACACCTAATATGTTTTCTGTAGGAAACACAATATGTTCATCTTTATGAGTTCATTGGAAAATGTTGCTGAGTGGGAGGAAGGTCTTTGTGGTTGGTGAGACTGAAAAGACTTTCATGAGCTGCAGACTGTGAATTTCTCTTTGTTTGTGCGTGGTGACCTGCTGGTCTTCATTAACATGCCTCACTAAACAGCCTAATGAACAAAAAGAGATGAGATGGAGGAGAGGAGGGAGATGATGAAATTGGCGATAAAAAGAGAGGTGTGTGAGACAACAGTGACAAGAATATGCTTTTCTTGTTTTTTATTTTTATTTAACTTTTCTTTTAAACAGACATTCATCCAGACATACAAGTTACTCTCTATGTACAGAATTTGTATGCTGTCAATCCTTTTGTCAAAATCAAACAAAAATGCATTGCCATTTTATGAACTTACAATGAGAGTCTATAGATTTATAATGTACATCAAATGTATTTCTGTACACACTTTTTTTTTTCAATGTGTATATATTTGAGCAGTTTTATGAGAGCATCCAAGCAGTTGAGTTTACGTCTAGGCTCTTGCTGCAGTTGTAATCCATTGTCATTAAATATTTTAATTTGTGTAAGAGCAAATGGTCTGTTTACAGATCTTAATGAAGATTTAGATGGTCTGCTTTATGTGAACTGGGCAGAGATGCTTGGAGAGGATAACACAGCATAAACACCACACATATCAAAATAATTATGCTGTCAAGAGAAATATTTCCCAGTTAACCCTTCCTTTGGCATCGATAACTGTTTATAAATTTTAAAACAGAAAACCTGATCTTCATTTTCTGTTTTGAAAGAACTTTGTATTAGTATTTTAGTATAGTACTTTTTGATTACCTTTCTATTAGTATATTAGTAGTACTTTTTGATTAAATGTTAGCCTGTTTGTATACTGTAAAACATACTGTAAAAGAGCTAAAAACAATCCTCCACAATCTAAAAATCACATATCGAAATAAAAACATCCATATTAACTATTTATACAGCTCTCTCTCCCTCTCTCTCTCTAGTTGATATCTGTCTCTCTTCCTAAACATAGTGTTTTATATGGATATGTTTTGTATGCAGCAACATCTAATTTGATCTACACCAGAAACATCTGGTTCAAGCACGCCACACACCTGCTTTCCATTCCCGTTGCAGACAAATACATTCTGTTGTTTCTCACATTCAGTTTTCTTGCTAATTTAAGCACTGTTAGTCATGTTTCAGCAAATATTCAATTGTTTTTACTACCATGTGTACTACCAAATATTTCCAAGAAAAAGTATTGCAAATACATCTCAGGCACTATTAGCTCTGATGAACATAGCTCTTTATCACACTTTAGTAGTTCAGTATAAAGATGTCCTTTACTGTTACAGTACTGCCATTTGAGGTTTCACCAAACTGCTGCCCTCTTGAGGTTGATGCTTTGCCCAGTGGAAGGATGTCTGGTACCCATCTGGAATCAGCTATGGGTGGACACCTGGATCCTGAATGTATGGGTTAGTAAAAACTGGTAAGTGTATTTTATTTGCAATTACGAAACAACCAGTGTCCTCAAATAAATCCAATAACAACCACATGTAACATGCTAGATTTTACAAATCAACCAAGGTGACATTATCAAGCAATATTTTATGTAAAAATGGAGTGAAAATAACTTGTTCTCTTCTAAACAAGTATAGAACATGGTTACAATATACTGTACGAACAGTACAGTCCATTTGGTCTTTCAAGTAGATTGTATTTCATAGATCCACCAAAAAGCTTTAATAAAATATTAAGAAGCATATTATTTTTTCTGGCAAAATAGTTATGACTTTAATTGTGTTTAATAAAATTTTACACTACATTTTTTTCATTCAACAATATTACCAGTTGTTGCTTCAAATTGTGCAGGTTTAAGGCAGACATGACATTAATGTTGCCAAATAGTTGTTACTTTCACTGTTTGTATCTGTATTTTGAGAACATACAGAAGCAATTAAACATGGTATGCAAAGACAACACATGGCAACAGTATTCAGAGTAATAGAAGACATATGCCACATACTGTAACTTAGCATGAATGGACACATTTGTGTCTGTTTAATATAATTGTGCACTGTACAACATACTGCACTTCAGTATTGATAAAGTGCAGCTAAATCATCACATCGGCTCACAAATACACATTCTTACTCTTTAACAAACATACTTTCTAACAAACACACACAAGAATACTGTTTGTGAACATTTACACTGATTCCAAATCAAACAGATATGAAAAGCATTTACTCCCTTGGGAAAGAAATTGGTCACTGCTCAACCAGCCAAAGCACTTAAAAAGTACTTTTTAAAGTTTATATTAGTTCATTGTTCCAGCCAGGAAAAAAATGTATTCATATTTTTGTTTCTGTAACTGAATTGTTACAGTATAATACATCCCCCTTGCTCCTCACATAACACCAATAAATACTGAATCTGAACACTAGAGGAGTATTAATAGCACCTTTGCATTTCAGCTATTAAAAATGAACCATTGTTTTGATAGTCCATCCGTATAAAGTTTTCTTTGTCTTATGAAAGCTTCAGTTTTTCCAAAGCAATTTTTCAGTTAATTACAACACCTTAGATCTAAGATTGCATACTTGGGATCATGACGCCAACCAAAGAATGGAGATGTTGGTGCCTCCCTCATGGGTGATCTGGTTGATCCGGCCACGAACGCAGTCCAGAGAAACATAAATGGCAGCACCATTCTGCACTTCGAAAGAAGTTCTCAGCCCCACGCTGGCCCATTCACTACCTTCAGGCATATGTCCACCCACCTGCTGGGCCAAGGATGTGGCCTGACCTCCATTTGTACCTTGCTGGTAAAGGGTCAGCTTCGCCACACTGCAGGAGTGGATCAGTTTTAGGTTGAGGGCCACACTGATAGTCCCGGGCTCAGAAAACACAAAATTTCTCTGAGCATGCGGCTCACCTGACCCAGCTAGTCGCATTTGGTCTGTATTCGGGCTCATCTGCCTAAAGAGCAGGGGTTTATTTCGTACTGCCCCAGAGGGTAGACCTGTTCTTAAGACAGTGGCGGTGAACATGGAGGAGACAGCAGTAGGGATCCAGATCAAGCTGAGCATACTAATACCAGAACTATCACCAAAGTAGCGGACATTGCACTGAGATGGGGCGATAACTTCAAAATTGAGCCTGTCTTCGCTGTCTACCCTTGTGGCCCCAGAAAGGGTGATGGAGGTGTCTCTGTAGTTAACACCAGACTTAAAGGAGCGTAGCACCTCCTGGTTAGTGCCATTTCTGTTGATGTAGGCAATCAGCGAGAAACCTTCTCGAACACAAGAATGGCCCATTGAATAGATGGCCTGTTGGAGTACAAACTTCACCACACCGGTTTCCGTGAAACGCACCCCACGGCTGTCATGGGTCAGGGCCACTATGTAGGGATCAGAGACAGTGGCTATACGGAAGGTGGGGCGATAGTTGCTCTGGTAGTGGGCTGCTGTGGACATCTGAGCAGTCATAGCCACAGCACCAGTGTCATGGGATAGCCAGAGCAAGCTGAACGAAGCTCCTCCAAGCTCATAGGCTTGAATATCTTTACTCTGGTTGCAGTATTGGTTGGGACTCTTCAGCATGAGTGTCAGAGTATGATTGGGTTCCACCTCGACTGCTGTACTTACAGTCACACCCTGGAAGAACTTCCTTTCAGGTTGCTCAATTCGAACTCCGCTGAGGTCTCTACCCTCCTCTTCGCTGCCATTTATCCATATCCCAACTTGGAGAAAGTTCCTGCAGCTATGCTTTAGTGCAAAGTTGTAGTCTATCCAGACCAGTCCATGTTGTTGGAGGTTGAGGTAATCATCATGTTTGGTCAGCAGGTTGTTTCCTTCTTTGCCATGAATATTGAGCTGTAGCCCTGGATAGATGGAAGTACTCTTCGACTTTGTAGGTGGTATGGCAACTGAAGCAGTCCAAGACTGCGAGAGCTTGTTCTCAGTCACAGTTCCACATACAGCATCACTGGTGAAAGTACAAGGAACGCCAACAGGCTCGCCATCACAGTCTAAGCAAGCCTGGCACTCCTGAAGTTCCTGATTGTAGAAGTATTCATGACCACACAGCCCTGTGGACATCTCCCTTTCAGAGACACCAAGACAACGAAACCCTCCTGAAGAATGAAACAAAAAGTAGCTTGGTGAATCCCAAGAGACCATTTAAAGGAAGACACTGGGTGGCATTAAGTTTTCTTTTTGCTTACCTGGGGTATTAAGACATTTTACTTGCTCTCCACACAGGCTTGGTAATTCTAGGCATTCATCCCTGTCCTGTTGATAGATTTCATGTTACTCAAAGACATGTTAAAGATTAAGACATATAACTTAGTCTGCTCTTCATTGAAATCTTATGTGTTGCATGCATAATACAATTGCTGCCACACTGTCACCTGGCACATCCTATCAGCAGTCGGGGAGCATTGCGACACCAGGAAGAATCCAGGGGGACACATAGTGCACCTTTCACACTGTGGTGGATCCTTCCGGAAGTCGCAGTATTCTTCAGGCCCACAAGCAATTTGACAGCCCAACACAGGGTGACCTGCATCTCCAACTACATTCACCCCTTTGGCATCTACATCTACCTTATGCACAGCATAGGACTTTTGCAGGTGGCTACGTGCTTGGTTCTGAAGGCCGACCAGGTGGCCTTCAAAATAGCTTTGCAGTTCTCCCTGCAAGCCTTGGAACGAGAATTGCTTGACGGTCTCAGAAAGCAGACCGTACTGAGCCTTCACAACATCCATCTGCTCGTACATGCGGCGCTGCTGGTCAAGTATCTCCCGCTGCTGGGAGAGGAGGGCCCCCTGCTGTTCCACCAGTCTCTGCTGCAGATCACGAATCACTACTTGCTGAGCTCTCAAAGCCTCCACCAGCTTCTCTTGTCCCTTTGCCAGCTGTAGATGTAGGATAAGTGCATCCTCGGCAGGGACCTCATTCTCTCCTAGTAAAAAAAAAAGAAAGAGTAACTAAGTGGCTATAACCAGGGCTTGACATTAACACCCGCCAACCCACCAAATGCGGGTGGATCTCAGCAGTGGTCATTCCCACTAGCCACTTTGGTGGGTTGAATTTTATATACAGTAACAGGGCTCGACATTCATGCTGGTCTGGGACAAGTGGATTTTTTGAAGGGGCAAGTGAAAGAGAATTTTACTCGCCTGACCAGACAACAAATTTGATTAAAGCATCTAATTAGGGAAGCACCGAAATTTAGATGAGAATGATTCTGATTTTATTACATTTTGTGTAAATGGCTATAAATAGCTAATAGATAATGTATTGACAGTAACAAGAAATCAAAACAAATGAACACAACTGCACACAGAAGAAACATACTGCGGTAAAAATTTAGTTTTTATATTTATAACATATATTTAAGCAACATGACACAACTAAGAGAGTGCAGTTTTCCCTGAAAACCAAGATTGCAAATTTGACATCAATTTTATACAAGATTTCAAACGAATAGTTAATATTAAGTGACTTACAATATTGCCACTGTTGACTGTTTTTGCCAATTCCAAATAATTCCAAACAAAGATCACAGCAGAACAGTCGCGCATCTGCAGTGTTTCCTTACTGAATGATTCAGCGTTTTTGAATTAATCATTTGAATCAATGATTCACTGGTCCATTCATAAAGCACTTGCTTCATTCTTGAATGAATCAGCAGTCTGAACTAATCATTTGAATGAATGCCTCAATTATTCACATTGAGACAGTCACTTGCTGCATCTAAATGCCACTTCAGCTGCTTCTGTTTCTTCTGCAGTGGAAAGATCGGTTTTGTTACTACTGATTTCATTTTATTCGTAACAGCCCTATAATGTCTTATTATAAAATACAAGTGTATAATGAGCTTTCAGAAAGGAATATACATTTCCATTAATAGATACACTGGTCCCATCAAACTAAATAGTAAATATATTTTGCTATACATAAGAACAATTATTTTGAAGTAAATCAACACTAATAGTTTATTTAAATATGATCCAAACAAGAAATTCTCTGAATAATTTTGATACGTGAAGGTCAAAGTGATTTCATCATTTTTTAAACCAAAAATGATTCCTCCCTCCCATATTTTTAAAACCAAGTGCTATTTTTTTTTTTTCAAATCCTGTGCTAAAACTATGGAAATAGATCAAAGTAGTCTGCAATTTCTCGACAGCTGACTGCCAGCGGTTCTGCAGCTCTACGACCCTCTGTGTAGCCAAGCAGATGTGTATGATTGCAATAATAGTTCTAGGGCCAGCTGTCAAATTCTGCTAATCATTGATGCATGCAAATTCCACTACTTACATTAAAATTGAATAAAGTATAAGTCTAATAAGTTTTATGGAGCCTGATAGTTTGTACTGTATACTCTGTATACCCAGCCTGTGGCATGCATCTCATATTTTTCAAAGAAAATGTGATGTCTGTAAATTTACTCAAATGTCTCACACAAGCAAAAACAGGTGACCCTTCTTCATTAAAGAGATTTCCTCTAGGCAGTTTGGATTAGACTACCAAACACCAGAACCAGTTGTCTGCAGGGGCTTTGAAAAAGTATGATATAAATTAAATTCAAATAAATCCAATCATCTATAAATGTATAATTATATTTAATAAAAATAATTTGGTTACACTTTATATTAAGGTGTCCTTGTTACAGTGTAATCATACATATAAGTACTGAGTAATATTAATGAACTACATATACTTACTATATGGTTAGGGTTAGGATTTGAGTATGGCTTAGGGTTACTTGCGTGTAATTATGCATAATTAATCGTTATTATAATAGTAAGTACATCTAACGTGTAACAAGGACACCTTAAAATAAATTTAAAAAGTAAACCAATAATTTTATTAAAATATAATATGTAAAACTAAAATAATCAGGTGACTTTGTAGGCTGGAAGGACCTGATTTATACCATGAAATTACCACAGTACATGACCAAAAACCTATACCATGGTACCTTTATGATAGTGGAAAGGTACATCACATGGTTCAATATACTTCAAATAATACCATGGTATTTTTAAATGGTGTAAGATATATTACACAGTCCAAGGTACTGTAGACAATACCATGATATTACCTTGGTTTAATAAAGCACATGGTAATACTATGCTATATATATGTAAATGCTATATGTCATTTTTAATCAACTATATTAATACAATAGCCTACTCTGTTTACTTAATTGTTACACCAGTTTTGAAACAAGATACTCTAATTCAAGTGCAGAACAGCTGGAACCACAATTCACCTGGTTTGATGTCACAAGTGAGTTGAACTCCCAGAGGAGGCCCACTCTCTGATGCGGGATATCCAATGTCCGGAAATTCCCCCAGAATCTGAGCGGCTCTGTCTGCCACATGGATGAGGGGCGGTTGGCTGGTCCCGAGCACACACCCGTCTCCAGCACAGGGTCTCGTTTGGGGCTTCAGTCGTATCCTCATAGGCAGACGGCACTCAGTTCCTTTACATTCTCTGGTTTCGTTCATAACATGGTCTGGTCTTTGAGGAGTAATACAGTCTGTGCACACAGGACCAAAAAATCCAGCGACGCGCGTCTGGACGGTTTCCCTTGTCTGGTCTCCAGACCGCCTGCGCTGGGACAGAAGCGCTGCGTGATGTTCAGATGGAAAGCTGGAGGGGGCATGATGGTGATTTATTGATCTGCTCTGTGTTGTCGGATTGTGTTGTCGCGGTGGTCTGGCCGATCTCCCCCCCGGACAGTGAAATCCAGAGCAGGGTCTGGCGTCTCCAGAGTCCCCCGAGCGCGCAGAGCGGAACGTGCATAATACATAAACCAGCAACAAAAGCGTATTTTTGGATGATGACATTGTTTAATCATTTATCCACCTAAATAAACAATATAACAATTATGACTCGTGCGGGAAAACGCGTTTAAAAGAGCCGATTGATGTTACACACTATATACTAAAAGCACAGAAAAAAAACTCTGTTATCATTTAGTCCAGCCTGATCCGGAACATAAAGATGTTTTGATTTTGTTCTTGTATGTTTAAATCCGCAGATAAACTCTTTAAATAGTAAGATGTTTTTACCTGCAGCTGTCTTCTGTTGGAATGTCAGTGAAAATACAGCAGGAGGTGAGCATCTCTACTCCACTGCAGTGTGTGTGTGAGCCACTCTAAACACTTCTGAAGGAGAACGTCACGGGCTGTTTCTCAAAAATTGGTGAGCTCCCTATCTAGGAACCATTTTTAGGCACCACATGTACATGCAGCATTTCTAGGAATCATAATTTTGTGTAGCATTTTAAGCATAATTGGTGACGTGCAAGCTGCACTTTTGCCCATGACAGGCAGATGAAAAACTGTTTTGAACATCTATGCACACATACATCATTTTTGAGCATCATATGTACAATAACATATTTTTTGGGCAATGTAAGCAGCAATTGTGGGAATCATGGGCCTATGTTGCATTTTTGGATGCATTTAGGAATGCTATGACATCCAAAAATGCTGTTTAGGTAAGAAGCTCAGTTTAGTTTTGAGACACGGTAAATGGAGTTCTCTTGTCCTGCACACACATATAGTGCCCAACATCAATGCATGTATGCTTATGTTGCTCTGTGTGCTAATTACACCCAAAATTGCTGCATGCATGATGCCCAAAAACCAATGTCTACAAGTTCCTAAAATGCACAATAAAGCACCAAATATTGTCCTAAAACTGCTGTACCCGCTTATCATGGCCAACAATGCAGTCTATTTAGGCAGCTCGCTAAGTTTCAGGACACAGCCCTTATGGGACATTCCAAAGACTCAATTAGCATCAGGTTTCCCCAGTCTGAGTTTAACCCCTCATTCTCCCTGTCTTTCATATGTTTTTCAACCATTGATGTTTATTTTTCTTTTAGTGTGATATATTTGACAATGTTCGAATTGACACTTTTAACACAAAAAGTCTGGTTTACACATAACAATATCTCACTGAAAAGGGTGGTTCAGCCCAAAAAAAAAAAAGATTGTATTGTATTTTTTGCCAGGCTCTTCCTATTTTAAACGAACTATATCTTCCAGTATAACAATTTGGCCAAAGACAGGAATTTATAGGGTGCTGTGCAAGTTTTTATTAGAGGTGTCTTCTTGGGTAATGAGAACTTGTGTTAAGACCAGTATCACCTTTGTTTGTGGCCATGTCAGTTTTTTTTTTTTTTTTTTTTTTTTTTTAAGACAGACCGGATTTTGATTGTTTAAACAGCTGTTGTCTGTCATTCAGAATCTGTCATGCAGAAGAAGAAGTCATAAAGGGTCAAAGTTTATTTGCTAGAGTTCAACCTGCTATACTAGACATACTTTCGGAGAGGAGAGACGGGAATCCAGAGCTCTTGCTGACTAATAATTAAAGAGCTTTAATTAGCATTCATGGCTTTAGGATCTTCTATGGGGTGTTGGTTAATCAAAATATATATTTAAAGGCAAAATGAGATTGTTGAGTTATTGTTGGCTGTAATGTTATATATGCATCTTGAAATTTGGATAATCATCAAAAAAGGCAAATAATGAAAATTCAACTTCACATTTTTACTTTAAAGAGATAGTTCACCCAAAAATGAAAACTCATTTACTCACCCTCAATAGTTCCAAACCTGTATAGTTTCTTTTTTCCACTAAACATCATAGAATATATTTTCAAGAATGTAGGTAACCAATCAGTTGCTGGTCCCCATTGACTACCATAATACAGAAAAAAAAAAGAATAATTAAAATTACAACAACAACAAAAAATACTATGGAAGTCAGTATTTGATTATCCACTTTCTTCAAAATATCTTCTTTTGTGTTTAAATAAATAAATAAATAATACATTTCTGAAAGAAATGCAGTCATTTAAGGATGATGTTTAGCCATACCCTGCACTATACATAGCTGTTTGAATATTCTAAACAATTCTTCCACTATTCCTTGGATGATTTTATATCAGCTGATTTCAGCAGGGGGTGCTATTGCTTGGACACATATGCACATAATAATCAAGATATAAGAATGTGAAGTTTGAGTTGCTAAGACATTTTAATTAGGTTACAATGATGGTTTAAGCTGTGAAATGTGTATTTTCCATTATAATGACTGTAATGAAGGACCAGAGTGTTTGATAGTGCTGAATAGTACAGACCCGTGTTAAACCAGAATAATGAGTCAACTGTGGCCTAATGGTTTTTAAAGACCACGTCCCCTCTTACCCCACCATAAGGGCCTTTGGAGTCACTTGAGACCTAGTGTACTTTCTATGAAAAGTGCTTAAGTATGTCTGTTCAATTTTCAGATCAGGCCATGACTCATGAGCTAAGCTGTCATTTTTTGCCAAATGTGCTCACCTCTCCAGCTGTTTATAATCTGCTTTTATTCTCTGCATAGAATTAGTCAGTTAAGGAATAGTTAATAGTTAATTTAATAGTTTAATTTCACACAAAGAAATTAAAATGTGCTAGTTTACTCTCAGTTGTAGATGAGTTTGTTTCTTCATCGAAATAGATTTAGAGAAATGTAGCATTACAGACGATGCCAGTCCATCAATTAATATCTTGTGAAGTGAAAGCTGCGTCTTTGTAATGAATAAATCCATCAAGGTGTTTTAACTTTAAATAGAAAGCATTATTAAAAACGTCTCAATAATGGAATTGTTTGGACTCTCATTCTGACGGCACCCATTCACTGCAGAGTGATGTAATGGATAAACTATTCTTTTAGATGAACATATGTGCCTTTGTGGTTGGAGTCAGTCACACAATCAATAAGAACACACTGATATTAAATGGTATTTGTATATATATCAAATACTTTCATTTTAACATTTTTAACGCAATTTTGGACCCGTATCTGGGTCCGCAGAGTTTAAGTTTAATACACGTTTGTGTTTTCTTGCTGTTGATGGATCAACTTTTGTGTTTGAAATCATGTCAGTAACTTGGTACAGACTAACAAAAAGAATAAGGCATTATTTTGGTGTCTCAGATGTTTTGGTTTGTGCCATACAGTGTTGACGTCTCAAAACGGGTGGTCTATTTCTCCTACTGGAGCTGGAAGGGGCTTCTAAGGAAAGCTCATAGGGAGAATAAGACCACATAAAAAAGTCCTAATAAGAGCAGATAACTAGTTGCAAATGGTGAGATTCCCATACTCTTTTAAAAAGAGTATAAAGTTTGGATACAGTAGGCTTACAGCCATGTGAAGATGAGGTTAATACAGTACATGTGTTGTTGTCTCGAATGGTCCTTAAATGTCCTGAAACTGTGTCCTTTTAGGACTTGTGCTAAACAAATTTAAGTTTGTATTGCCTTAGAAGAAATTCCCAAAGTGGCTTAATTGGCTGCATCTATCTACATCCAGCTGCTTCCAACTCACCACAACAACATGGACCTGAGATTGTTTGCACAGCCACATGATTGCATATCCATGCTGGTTTCGTCTGGCCAGAGGAGAACCCAGACTGAGCCTGGTTTCTCCTAAGGTTTTTTCTCCATTTCTGTCACCGATGGAGTTTTGGTTCCTTGCTACTGTCGCCTTTGGCTTGCTTAGTTGGGGGCGATTGACTTATTGCACAGACACTATTGGAAGAGAGCTGAACTGGATGATGACTTTAGCTGGAAAAATGACTCTGTTATTGTCTTCTTGCATCATTGACAAACTATTTTCCTGTTTGACACCGTACAGCTTCTTTGACAAAATCAGTATTGTATAAAGTGCTATACAAATAAAGGTGACTAAAGAAACATCGGTAAATCCTTGTCTAGGCATGATTAAGTTGGACAGTCTCTATTCTATGAGTTTAGCTTGAAAAAGTAAGGAATTGTGCTTTGGAGCATGTTTGCTTTCTCTAGTGAATAAGTTGTCTCGTCTTAATCAGGAGAAAAATATTCACAGACAAGCGAAAACAGCCCAAAACAGTTCTGAACAAATGTGTCAAATATGAATTTTGGTGTGAGGGGACAACAACGGATTCTAAAGTTAAAACACCTTAATGAAGGATTTGCTCAATACAAACTGATTTTCAAGTCACAAGAAGTTGTGTGGATTATTGTGATGTTTTCATCAGCTGTTTGGACTCTCATTCCGACGGCACCCATTCACTGCAGAGCCATTGGAGAGCAAGTGATGTAATGCTAAATTTCTCCAAATCTATTCTGATGAAGAAACAAACTCCAACTTACATTTTCATTTTGGGTGAGCTACTTCTATAACATTAATTATTTGTATACTTCATTCAGGCATGCAATTGCCTTCACAACAAAAATGCACTAGCAAGCAGGTTTATAAAAATGACATTCACTTTATGTTGAAGCATGTGTCATAAAAATGGCATTAATTATTAACAGAGAGAAATGCTTATCAATCATTGACCAATATGTAATCTAAAGAGAAATAATAAACTAGCTCTGGTTGGCTTGTCTCATGCACAATCTCAACTGTGCCACTACTTTTCAGCGTCAGATGGAATGCAGAAACAGGTTTAGACCTGAACTTCCGTGTCAGGCAGGAAGTAAGTGAAGTGTCAGTGACTAACAGAAGTGCTACAGCTCAGCACCCTGCTGCATGTGGGTTGGGTGGTGTCCACCGTTAAACAGGAAAGAGAGGCATTTTACAGAAAACTTATTTATGACCCCATCACCTAGTCATTAAAGCTGCCAGATAAACCAAGGTAAGTGATGTTTTTTCCTCAGACAAATAGGACTAGATTCAGTGGGTTGTCTATTCTGTTCAAATACTTGTCACAGCTGACTCTAATCAAGTAACAAGATGATTTAGTAGTGTCTCTGGTGCCTAAGACTTGTCTAATTCCACAGTTCTGTAAATTGTTGTCATAAATAAGTCATTTTAATTGTTTTTATGAAAAAAGGAGTTAAAATGCTAGACCAGGATGCTGTATCTCTACCTGTATGTTGTACTGATGATTATTGATTATGGCCCAGACATAAAGATGACATGGGCAGATTTGCTTTTGAGCATTAAGTTGTTTAAACTGTGCAGAAGGCACTGTGGAAAATATCTCAAACTACTGACTCTTTTCTTATGACTGGGTTAATTGTTAATCAATATTAATCATTATATTGTTACATTGTTTGACACGGCAAACAGAACAAATAACACCACACCCATATCAGTGTGATATTTGCTAAAACACAATGTCTAATAGTTTTGGACTATCCACTGAATGATACAAAAAATCATCCAGAAAAATATTCCACATGCATAAGTTTTAGCCTCAAAGCATACTTTTTTTTTCGTCTCAGGCTGTACTTATGATGAAGAGGTTTAGTGTTTCAAGCATAACAGCTAAAGTATACAAGCACTATGACAGGAATCATAGAACGGCACACCAGCTGAGCTAAAACACTGTGCCCGAGTGCTTGATGGAGAAACAAACAGGAGACTGTTTTTCTATCAGGTTACCCCAAAGTCAACAGTCTGTCTGGGTCTGTAATGACTGTTTTCCTCAGACTAAAATAACTACTAAGGAATGATAGCATCTCGGCGATTTTAAAAAGCATTACTGCAGCAACATTATAGCTACTAGGCTACATTCTGAGATGGAGAAAAAAAAAATTCTCCATTTCTCCATTTTTTCTCCATTCTGTCACCGATGGAGTTTTGGTTCCTTGCCGCTGTCGCCTCTGGCTTGCTTAGTTGAGGACACTTCATTTCCAGCGATTATCGTAGACTTGCTTGCAAATGATTGCAAAGATACTATTTAAACTGAACTGAGCTGGATGTTGACATCACTGAATCCAATGATGAACTGTCTTTAACTGAAAAATGAGTATTTACGATTGTCATTTTGCATTATTGGCACACTATTTTCCTAATTAATGCTGTTCAGTTGCTTTGACACAATCTGTATTGTTAAAAGCGCTATATAAATAAAGGTGACTTGACTTGACTTGACAGAGAACTGTGAAAATGAGTTAAGTTATTTTTCTTCCGAATCATGGAATGCTGCAAAATATATCTGTTTGTAGGTTTTCTAACGTCTTACATTAATATTTAATTCTGTGGTAAATGCTAACAAGACTGCAGCCTCAAAAATGACATTTGAACGTCAACATATTTGGTAAAACTTTAGAATAGGAAACATATTTCACAATTAACAGTTTTCCCTCAATAAACTGCTAACTTGCTTCTTATTAATAGTTAGTAAGGTAGATGTTAAATGTAGGTATAGGGCATGATTATGGGATCTAAAATATGGTCATGCAGAACAAGGCATTAATATATGCTTTAAATAGCCAATATGCTTGTAATATGCATGCTAATGTGCAAAAAAATGACATTTGAACGTCAACATATTTGGTAAAACTTTAGAATAGGAAACATATTTCACAATTAACAGAACTTGCTTCTTATTAATAGTTAGTAAGGTAGATGTTAAATGTAGGTATAGGGCATGATTATGGGATCTAAAATATGGTCATGCAGAACAAGGCATTAATATATGCTTTAAATAGCCAATATGCTTGTAATATGCATGCTAATGTGCAACTAGTTAGAGGGAATTGGTCCTTAAAATAGTGTTACCAAATATTTAGTCTGTTTGTTTAGGAATCAACTCTTATTGATAGTGTTTGCTAAGGCAAGCATCACTATTACTATTGCATTTAAGGTAGGTATTTGAACTCCAAAGTAACTTTAGGCAAATACTGTAACTCATTTTGTACTTTTCATTTTATACAGATTATGAATTATTACATAAATTGAGCAGCTTGTCGAAGAGAGATGTGCTATGCTATATGCTATATATAAGTGTACTTGTCACAAGGGACTCGCAGTAAGCTAGTATGAGTTGTACATGGGCCAAACTCATTTACTTTTTAAAGAGCAAGTTGATGACATTAAATATATCCGAAATGTACAAAATTCAGAACTTTGTTACAGTTATCCTGCAAGGTAAGACCGGTTTGATTGCAGCATAACTAAATAACTTTCTTGATATTTAATTCAAAACACATGCAATTGTGAAACAAATGGAAACACTGAGCTTTCCAGATTTCAAATCCTGCGCAGATGCCCTTGCTTTGGAATATTATAGTTACCACAACACTTAACAAAACAAGATTTTTTTTTTCTTGAAGCAGAAAATATACCTGAAAATAGACAGTATATAGAATTTATGACCTTATCACCTCAAACATGTCACCAAACATTTACTCTTGACAAGGTTTCAACATGACTGAGCAATTGCATGTTTTCGGTTCTTCATTTATTGGTACATCAAATCGATGTAGCCTAAATCTAAGACATTTGCTTATATTTTAATGTGTATGTCTACTGATTATATATTGATGCATATACTTGTCAGTTGTTTGGAAAAAGACACCGCGTTGTGATAGTTGCAGAGACATTGTGAGTGTCATCTGTTTCCGGTTGGAAACTTTGATGCTTTCAACATCTTGTGAGGGGAAGTCGCTGTAACCACTTCCCCATGTGTAGCAGCACAGAAACAGCTCTCTTATTGGCTGCACGGCAGTGCTTCATTATACAAGAGCATTGTTTTACTCACAGGTGCTGGTGGTACAGACTCTGCCAGTTTAGTCTGACATAATATCAGCTGAAGAACTTGTTTTTGTTGGAGTTTTGCTCATATTTTAATGAAGAATCACCTGTGTTGTGAATGTTAAAAAATTTTATTTTTAACATCAAAAATAAATTAAATAAATAATTTATTTATAATTATTATTTATTAAAAAATATATATATATATATTCTTAGATTAACCCTTTAAGTGCCACCCTCCATTTTTGAATGTAGATGTGAAAGTGCACTATTCAAACTTTAATTGTTATAATTCATGAACGCTTTGGAATACAGACCTAAGGTTGGACTCTTTTTTAAGAAGGCAATCTGCAGATTATTGCAGAAGTGGAATCATTTCCAAATATTAAAGTATCAAAAAGTTAAAGATGTCAAACTTTGTTCCGTGTTTTGTGTGTGTCTTGCTCCCCAAGTACCTTCCTATGCCCATATTTGGTTAGTTTCCTGTTCCTGTCCTGATTATGCTGATTGGATTCCAGGTGTTCCCCGTTTTATTTCCATTGATCGCAGGTGGGTCTCGTCCTCTGCTCATCCTGTCATGTGTTTAAATAGTGTTCCCTGTCTTTAGTTCGGCGTCCGGTATTGTACATGTCTACCCGTGTTACGTGTGTTTTACTTGTTCCCTGGATGGCATTAAAGCTTGTTGGTTTGAATTCTACTCCTCGTCTCTTCGCTCCTTCGTCTCTGTGCTCCACACAGTAGCACAACGTGACAAAAGACGTTTAAATGCACTGTACCATATTTTATATAAAATAAATATTTTTGAATCCAAAATTGCTATAAAATTAAAGCCTTATGTCTAAATAAGTTATGTCCTCATAAAATTGAGGTTTCTGAGAGATTTTATTTAGGGCGTTATACCGCAAACAGCGGTCCATTTAATTTTTATTATGTCACAAATGTCTAAATATCTCTGTCAATATTACTTCTATAAAATAACCACGAAATATGGAATCTTGAGACTTTCCGACGATATGTATTTTGTCAAGATTCTAAAAAGTTTTGATTCTAAAAGACCATAATACATTTTGTAATATGACACCTGACTCCACCCACTAAGGCGAAGGAGACTGCCAAAAGATTTTAAAGTACCATTTCCATGGTAACGCAATGTCCGATTTCAAAATGGTTGATGAATTTTGAGGTTTTAAGCTTTCAAATGATATGTAATTTATGATTATTACTAAGATATGTGACAGAGAAAAAAGACAACAACAAAAAAGGGCGCCAACGGGCCCACCGGCATTTAAGAGGTTAAATAAAAGAAAAACTATTGTAGTTCTGATCCTCCCAATATTGTTTTGTTACAGTTATCCTGCAAGGTAAGACCGGTTTGATTGCAGCATAACTAAATAACTTTCTTGATATTTAATTCAAAACACATGCAATTGTGAAACAAATGGAAACACTGAGCTTTCCAGATTTCAAATCCTGCGCAGATGCCCTTGCTTTGGAATATTATAGTTACCACAACACTTAACAAAACAAGATTTTTTTTTTCTTGAAGCAGAAAATATACCTGAAAATAGACAGTATGTAGAATTTATGACCTTATCACCTCAAACATGTCACCAAACATTTACTCTTGACAAGGTTTCAACATGACTGAGCAATTGCATGTTTTCGGTTCTTCATTTATTGGTACATCAAATCGATGTAGCCTAAATCTAAGACATTTGCTTATATTTTAATGTGTATGTCTACTGATTATATATTGATGCATATACTTGTCAGTTGTTTGGAAAAAGACACCGCGTTGTGATAGTTGCAGAGACATTGTGAGTGTCATCTGTTTCCGGTTGGAAACTTTGATGCTTTCAACATCTTGTGAGGGGAAGTCGCTGTAACCACTTCCCCATGTGTAGCAGCACAGAAACAGCTCTCTTATTGGCTGCACGGCAGTGCTTCATTATACAAGAGCATTGTTTTACTCACAGGTGCTGGTGGTACAGACTCTGCCAGTTTAGTCTGACATAATATCAGCTGAAGAACTTGTTTTTGTTGGAGTTTTGCTCATATTTTAATGAAGAATCACCTGTGTTGTGAATGTTAAAAAATTTTATTTTTAACATCAAAAATAAATTAAATAAATAATTTATTTATAATTATTATTTATTAAAAAAAAAATATATATATATTCTTAGATTAACCCTTTAAGTGCCACCCTCCATTTTTGAATGTAGATGTGAAAGTGCACTATTCAAACTTTAATTGTTATAATTCATGAACGCTTTGGAATACAGACCTAAGGTTGGACTCTTTTTTAAGAAGGCAATCTGCAGATTATTGCAGAAGTGGAATCATTTCCAAATATTAAAGTATCAAAAAGTTAAAGATGTCAAACTTTGTTCCGTGTTTTGTGTGTGTCTTGCTCCCCAAGTACCTTCCTATGCCCATATTTGGTTAGTTTCCTGTTCCTGTCCTGATTATGCTGATTGGATTCCAGGTGTTCCCCGTTTTATTTCCATTGATCGCAGGTGGGTCTCGTCCTCTGCTCATCCTGTCATGTGTTTAAATAGTGTTCCCTGTCTTTAGTTCGGCGTCCGGTATTGTACATGTCTACCCGTATTACGTGTGTTTTCCTTGTTCCCTGGATGGCATTAAAGCTTGTTGGTTTGAATTCTACTCCTCGTCTCTTCGCTCCTTCGTCTCTGTGCTCCACACAGTAGCACAACGTGACAAAAGACGTTTAAATGCACTGTACCATATTTTATATAAAATAAATATTTTTGAATCCAAAATTGCTATAAAATTAAAGCCTTATGTCTAAATAAGTTATGTCCTCATAAAATTGAGGTTTCTGAGAGATTTTATTTAGGGCGTTATACCGCAAACAGCGGTCCATTTAATTTTTATTATGTCACAAATGTCTAAATATCTCTGTCAATATTACTTCTATAAAATAACCACGAAATATGGAATCTTGAGACTTTCCGACGATATGTATTTTGTCAAGATTCTAAAAAGTTTTGATTCTAAAAGACCATAATACATTTTGTAATATGACACCTGACTCCACCCACTAAGGCGAAGGAGACTGCCAAAAGATTTTAAAGTACCATTTCCATGGTAACGCAATGTCCGATTTCAAAATGGTTGATGAATTTTGAGGTTTTAAGCTTTCAAATGATATGTAATTTATGATTATTACTAAGATATGTGACAGAGAAAAAAGACAACAACAAAAAAGGGCGCCAACGGGCCCACCGGCATTTAAGAGGTTAAATAAAAGAAAAACTATTGTAGTTCTGATCCTCCCAATATTGTTTTAATCGCTCCCTCGGTGTAAGTTTATGGATTTGCCTATTTTATCATCCACCAGGAGAAAAACTTTGCTTCTTCTCAATAAGCTACATGATTTAAAGGAATCATTCATCTCTGTGGCACAAATCATGCCATACAACTCGATGTCGATGTTTAAAAAGTAATAACGTGCATTAATTCAAAATGGTTGCACAAACGAATTGCTGAATGTGGGAGAAAAAGGAGGAAGTAGGCCAGAGTTGGGTATTTTGGACCAAGATTTACAGACACTGTTTGTCTTATTATAGCTGAACTGCGTGCAGGCAGATATAATAATCAGAAGTGACGCTAGTTAACAGATCTTAAACTGGCTTATATATTTTAACCGTGAGAAAAGGAAAGTTTAATCTAGAGCATGAACTTATTTATTCATTTGCTGTATCTCCAAAATCTACAATAGAATGAGACAGAGAATTCAAACAAATTAATTTGCTTGCAATTCATACTTTCTGTAATATTGTACACTCAGGTAGTACTGAGCATTCATGGACAAGATTCTGCATGTCTTGGCAAAGAATGAGTTATGCAAGCCACACATTTATCTCTAGCCTCTGTATGGATATCGTGCAATGTTTAGCTTTGGGTTATGTTTTTTTTTTTTACTTGTGCACAGGTACTCTGCTCTATAAACACACGTTGCTGTAATCAAAAATTGCACCATCCAATTGACCAATTCTGCACAGCGGTTACAAAAGCTGCCAGATTATGCAGATGGCAACACCAGTGGGGGAAAAAAATAATAATAACAAATAAACTTTTTCAGGCTTATAGCTGAACTGGGGCCCGTTCTTCGTACGTCGCTTATTACATCCGAGATGAAATGTCACATCCAAGATGATATCATCGCGCTAATCAGGATCTGGCTAATTCGGTTCTTTGAACACACCTGTTGTTGATGATTAGTATGGCTGGATTGAGTTATCTGAGATAACTGCGCATTCATGGGTTGGTTTAAAAGGGGTTATCGATACTCGAAACCAAGATCAGCAATGCAGCGATTGGCTGGCGGCAAGACAGCAACGTAATAACATTATATAATAAAAAAAAACCACCTGATGAAAAACTTGACAAATCTTTGGACTTTTATAAGGAAACAGCCAAGCGAACAAAACTACATAAATGTTATAATAGATAAATGAAATGTGCACTGTTTTTATTTTATTTAAATTTTTTACATGTATCCCAATTATTTATATTCACGATTTCTAATATTTGTACAGGCTTTACATTTTTATTTCAATGTAGTAATTAGCAATTCATT
>NW_015506822.1:70618-80600 GCF_001515645.1 Sinocyclocheilus grahami | reverse complement strand
GACTTTTATAAGGAAACAGCCAAGCGAACAAAACTACATAAATGTTATAATAGATAAATGAAATGTGCACTGTTTTTATTTTATTTAAATTTTTTACATGTATCCCAATTATTTATATTCACGATTTCTAATATTTGTACAGGCTTTACATTTTTATTTCAATGTAGTAATTAGCAATTCATTTAATTTTATATTTGAACAGATTTGTCACGTGACAGCATTAAGGGTCAAGATCATGTTATCCGCACCTCCTGCGCTCCATCAAGCCACTCCCATAATAGCTGTCATCACTCAAATTAATGCACGACTCTACATTATCTGTGTAGCATGTGTGTAAGACTCGAATACAATTATGAAGTACTAATTTTATGACAAATAAATCTTTCAGTGAGTAAAACTGGCTGTGTCTATAGTATTAAAGACTACACAACATTATTATACTATCTTTAAATCATTATTATTTTAAATTATTGTCCCTGCATTAGTAGGGTACTCTTGTAATAAAGTAGCGGTGGTAGAGGATAGATTTTAAGTATCAATTCTGCTTAAAAAGATGCAATCTAATCCTGTTTACATGAAATAAGCCTGCTCCCGAGCAGGTTTAAGCTTATGGACCTGTTGCTATGACAGCAACTCCGGGATGAGCTTCGAAGAACCAAACAATTCAAGATCATGCCAAATCGTCAACAATCAAATCCAGCTAACTGAGTTAGTGACGTACGAAGAATGGGCCCCTGAACTTGTTTTACAATTGATGAAGTTTACACAGTTATTGAACTGAACTGAATCAACACTGAACTGACTTGAGCTGAATAAGGACACTATTGTATTTTTAGAGCAGCTTTACAGCAGAATTTGAATTTGTCTTATATTTGAAGCTAGCATCATTGAGTCTGTTGTTCTCTTGTTTAAGAGTCAGTCTACGATTGATTTAGTGATGGAATGAGCCTTCCTTTCTCCTGACAAAACGTAAGACATTTGGGTATAAAATCACTGGTGAATGGATAAGTAACGGTAACACTTTATTTCGATAGTCCACTTTAGACATTCTATTAACAGTAAGTAACTTTGCAACTACATGTCAACTAGCAGTTAGTAGAGTATTAGTAGACTATCTGCTTAATATCTTCTAACACTTTCTTTGTCAACTTATTCTACTAACCCTAAACCTACCCTAACAGTCTACTCTGAGAGTTAGTAGACATGTAGTTGCAAATTAATGAGAATTAGTTGACATGTAGTTGACATGTAGTTAAAAAGTTACTTATAGTTAGTAGAATGTCTAAAGTGGACTATCGAAATCAAGTGTAACCTAAGTAACTGATCTAATGATGTTCATCTGAGAATGCTGACTCACAGCTGTATGTAGAAGCAAGCATAGTCAGGATGTTTGCATGCATGAGTATTCAGTGATGCTTCATGTTATCACTTTTCATAAGCACTACGAGCTCATAAGACACATTGGTTTAACACAACGAGGAGATAATAAAAGTGACAGATTAATCTAAATCAATCAGATGGTCATGCAAAATATGTCACAGGCCATATTTGCCTCACAGGCCAACAGTTCAAGAGCCCTGGGTTGGGACAATAAGTACAGCTGGCCAGTCTTTATTGCAAAGTAAACATGTTAAAATGAACACTATCTGTCATAAGCCATAGTCGTAGTAACATGTGGAGTCACAAAATGATGCCAATCAGCTTTTCGATTCTCCACTGATACAGAAAGAGAGAATGCATGTAGTGACATGAAAGCAGTGCAGTATGTTGCCATGGTCGATGATGAAAACCTCCAGTATAGTAGTTATTATATTTAAAAATATATATATTTGGTTGCTATTTATTTTAAGGTGACGTTGTAATAGTTTAATCATATGAACATGTACTAAGTAACTATATGTTCTTAATATAGGGTATATATATATATATATATATATATATATATATATATGCACAAGACAGATATTTGCTACAAGATTTTAAGAATTCACCCATAAATATTTTAGATATACTGTAAGAGAACCCTCTTATAGTATATCTAAAATATTTATGGATGAATTCTTAAAATCTTGTCACTTTTTTAAAGAAATGTTATGTATAATAATAATAATAACAATAGTATTTATTATTTAGTGCTGTCAAGCGATAAAAAATCTAAGTAATTAATCGCAATGAGTCATACATTTTTCTGAAATTAATCATGATTAATCCCACCTAACAATAAAGTTTTTTAATATACTTTTATATTGCAATGACTTTACATTCAATCTCCAAATCAATCTAGAAACAACATAAATGCGGTATGTTTTTAATATTTGTTTAATAACATCTTTTTTATGACTGAAGGCGAGTATCAATGTTACCAATATTACTGATGTCTCTAGGAAATTGCCCCCCCCCCCTTATATTTTACCATTGACTATAGCCATTCAACATTACAGTATATTTGAGAACTATCAATTTTAACATTTATTAGACTTTAAAAAATAACTTCTAATTTAAGTGAACGTAAAATAATCTTCACATAAACCCATAATAAATGTCATAGTTAGCTGCCTGTGCCCTTCAGCATGTAGGAAATGGAATCAAGCTATAAAACACTAAATTATAAATTAAACATAGATAAATCCTTAAAGGTACCAAAGTTATTGATTTTCTCTTTTTTTCTTTTGTTCTTTAATTAACAGACATCGCAGCAGATGGGTTTTAGGTTATTTTGGCTGCTTTAATAGCTGCCACTGCTGAACATGACGCAGATCTGACAAGCATCGTATTTTCTTTAACTTTTCTGACCCACCTCAGGTCTTAAAGTCCCTACTAATGAGCTGACGAGTTGAATCAGGTGTGTTAGATGAGGGAGACAGTGCTGGGCTGCTCCAGGACAGTTTTGAAAACCACTGCATTTCAGAGACATGTTCTTTAAATGTGACTCATATATAACAAATACTTACATAAATGCACAGTTTTAATGCAGCTTTAATCGGCTTTCGTATACCCGGCGCAATGCGGCACCAGGCGCGACGCAAGTGTTTTTTGCTATTTTCATATATTTCCCGACGCAGTTATCATTTTCACGTCCCATGCCACGTTGTTTAAATAGCAAATGCATTTGCACCCATTTGTGCGCCCATGGGCGTGCTAGTCTGAAAACGAGGTGTTTTCAGGTGCATTGTTGGCGCGTTGCTATTTTGAGGCAACTGAAATAGACTGCGCCATTGACCAAAAAACCTGGTCTAAAGTCTGGTGCAATATATTTTTTTGTTGTTATTTAAAGAGCGCGCTAGTAACATGCGACTGTTACAACGCGCGTACACTTTGCTTATTACACACACAGGGATGCGCAGCAGCACACAAACATTTTTTTTTAATTTTAATTAAAACATTAAAATGTAAAAGATTATTATTGTGTACATAAATATAAAATGCCTACATGTCAGGCGTGTTTCAGAATTTAGCAGTAAGAATGATCCAGTTTTTTATATCGACTATGCATTCCGTTTTCAAATTGGTATGTTTCGCCAGGCTGCGAAGAAATATAGAGCTGAGTATCATCAGCATAACAGTGAAAGCTAACACCGTGTTTCCTGATGATATCTCCCAAGGGTAACATGTAAAGCGTGAAAAGTAACGGCCCTAGTACTGAGCCTTGAGGTACTCCATACTGCACTTGTGATCAATATGATGCCTCTTCATTCATTGCTATGAAATTTATGGCAGTCAGATAAGTACGATTTGAACCATGCCCATGCTAATGCACTTCCACTAATGCCAACAAAGTTTTCTAGTCTATTCAAAATAATGTTGTGGTCAATGGTGTCAAACACAGCGCTAAGATCTTTTTCACTAATAGAGAGATGCAACCACAATCAGATGATAAGAGCAGGTAATTTGTAACTCTAATGAGAGCAGTCTCAGTACTATGATACGGTCTAAATCCTGACTGGAAATCCTCACAGATACCCTTTTTCTCTAAGAAGGAATATAATTGTGAAGATACTACCTTTTCTAGTATCTTGGACAGAAAAGGGAGATTCGAGATCAGTCTGTAATTAACTAGTTCTTTGGGGTCAAGTTGTGGTTTTTTGATGAGAGGCTTAATAACAGCCAGTTTGAAGGTTTTGGGGACATATCCTAATGACAATGACGAATTAATAATAGTCAGAAGAGGATCTATGTATCTAGTATCTAGTACTAGGATCTAGTAATGTTCTACTGAAGCTCCTCGTCACCTGCAGCACCTGATGCTGAGGAGAAGTTGCAGTGCGCGTCTGAAAAGTCTCCCATTTGATGTGGTCGTAAGGACGTTCTGCATCTAAATAAACGCAATTCTTGTCAAGAAAAATAGACAGAAGCAGCAGCTGTGTGTAGGCTGGCCAACTGCGTTAATTGCGTTAAATATTTTTTTATACGTTAAAGTGTAAAAATGAATCGTATGCATTAACGAGCTAATTGTATTTATTTATTTATTTATATGCATACATTTCAGTGAAGACATCAAAACTGAATGATTGTGCCAGAATTTATTCTATTAAATTAGTCTGTAAATTATTATGGTGAAGCAGCTGATTTATCAACTTGTTGCAGTGCGGTTGAAATAATGATGTGCTTTAGGGTTAGCTACAATAAATAGCTGTTTGATCCTAGGATTGGAGGTATGTTCGTAATTTGTATCTCATTTGTACATTTTCGTATGATTTACGATGGGGTTGGGGTGGACCTTCATGCTTATTATTATAACTATTATTTTTTTTATAAATCTTATGTTTTGTATCATATTTTACAAAATTCATATGATAAAGCACACCTAAAATACTTAGGTCTTGTCATGAGATCAGGTTGTGATATTTTGCTTTCCCCCCGCATGTCATGTGGGGTAGGTTGTCAACAATGTGACTTTTTTTTTCTCTCCACATTGTGACCCTGTGTTCCTCTAAAGCATCCCTACATGATCTGGAAGACAATGACTTGGATGCCTTGATGGCTGACCTGGTGGCAGATATCAGTGCCACTGAGGAAAAGTTTGCCACAGAAAAAGATACATTGAAGGGGTCAGCTCCAATTGCCCCAATACCCTCACAGCCTCGGGATAATTTTAGCCTCCCAGCATCGACTGACACCTCAAGACATGGAACTTCCTCCAACTCCACTGCAGCTCCACCTCCACCACCCGCCTCCAAACCCTCAAAAGTAAGTAGCATTCTGAATGGTCCACACCCACACAGACCTCATGTGGTTAACACATACTTAGTTGAAGGTTACAGGGCTTATTTTAACCGAACCAGACCAAACAACAGATGTGAATGGATATAATGGAATTTAAGTGCAGCCAACACTGTAAAACTGCAATAACTTTATGAAGTATGGACCTTATGAATGTCTACAGTATCCATTTCTTCTCGGCATGTAAAAAAGCCTAACCATAAAATGTAATTATCCTTATGATTGCAATGTTAGCTCAGCCGGATATTCATTTTTTTATTTTTTATGTCTAGCCCAGTGCTTGGCAGAATGTACAACAGGAGATATCCAGATGGTTTTATAATGTAGATCAGCTCTGTTTCAAAACCTTAAGTGAGGTGCCAACCTAGCAAGCACTTTAAATAATTACATATGTAGCCTATTTGTTATGTGAAGGCTGTTCAACAAGTTGGGCAGCATAATTGACCCTGCCTGGCGATGTTGTGGGATAGGCTATTGTACATGTGTGAAAACATTTGTATGTATTTAATGCTAATTAATCACATTACTAGCTAATGTTAACTCTACTTTGTACACTGTGCGGAAATGCTGCTGCCTATGTGAAGCGTTCAAAATAAGCCACATATGAGGTTCTATTACAGTTAAGACTCTCTGAGACTGCAAAACCAGACAACATGATACCATCTTACTCTTGTCATTTTTAGACTCTGTGGAGAGTCAAAATAAAACCTTCCATGTCCCATATGTAGAGCCCTTTAACGTCACATTGACCCCATGAAACCACAATTAAGTTCAGATCACTCCAAAAATGACTGATATACTGTATATTGTTACGTCTGTTAGTTAATGATTATTTTGTTTCCCTCAGGAAGAATTAGAGGAACAGATCAAAGCAGATAAAATCAAACTTGCTTTGGAGAAGCTAAAGGAGGCCAAAGTGAAAAAGGTGAGAGATACAGTTGTTTTAATATTTTTTCCACCTTGAATGCACTTGAATCATTTTAATATTCATTGCAGTCAGCCACTGCTCATGATGATTCATGCTGGCTTTGGTTGTTCTAAAACAGCTGAAGACTGTTTCTAAATCCATTTATCAAGAATGTGAGTCAATTAACTGCAAAAATATAGGTGTTTTTCATGGCATCGTTCAATGCTGTGGGGTAGAAAAACGCTAGCTGCATTTTAGGTGATCTGGATGAGAGGACATCCACCACACTGATCCATTTCTAAAAGAGTAATAATATCAGACAGTCAGATCAGGGCATTCTAAAGCATGCCTACACCCTGCTACACACTCAGGCCTCTTCCCTCTCATGGAAGCCCAAGGAGGCCTTATGTTGGACATCCCTTAAGATAAATCACAAACAATATCTGTTTAATCTAAATTGTTTGCTAAATCTATTCTTACATCAGTATGAATAAATAGAGAAAATGACTTTTTTTGCATTAAAAGAACTGTGAGAAAAAATTGCTGATGAAAATGCTTGGATACAGTGATTTTTATGGCTGAACTTATTGTATGTGCATTTTTTGAAGTCTCCCTTTCAGACACAAAATTTATGGGAAGAGAATATTTAAATAAATCATGCAACATTTTTACATAAAATTTTCATTAGACAATTTACTGGTATTTGTACCATTATTTAATGCCCCAAAAGCATGTCTTGTGCTGCTCTTGCATCTGTGTTCTTTAATTTGTGCATTGTTGTTAGATCAGCCACAGAACTTTCTACTCCCATCAGCGTTTATGAGATTGCATTTGCATGCTAATTTGCCCTGTTTAGTAACTCTGGCTCTTGGACTGAGATCAGCTACTTCTTAGATTTTTCTCCTAAGAAGAAAAAAGGAGAAAATCCATCTTCTTTACTCAGACTCAACCCTCTTCAGGTCTCGGTCTTGGCTCAGACTCGACCCTCTTTCTGTGTCGGTCTTGACTCGGACTCAGCCCTGTTCAGGTCTCAGTGTAGACTCGGATTCAACCATCTTCAGGCCTCTGGCTTGTCTCTGACTCAATACTTTTTTCAGGTCTTTGTCGACTTGGTCTCTTTCTTGACTTAGACACAACCATCTTCAGGTCTCTGTCTTGAATTGGACTCAACCCTCTTTCAGCCTCTGTTTTGACTCTGACTCAACCTACTCAGGTCTTCACCTGACCTCAAATGAGCTGGTCTCGACTACATAATTGTCCAAATTAAATGTATAGATCCATAATCATACAATATGTTAACTATTGCATAGTCTATGTGAATTTTGGGTCTCATAAAGAATATTAAAAGAAAAATCTTAGACAAAATATCATGAAGACTAAATAGCCTCTTGAGCAATAAAAGAGCAATCTTTGAGCAATAATTGTTTGCAATAATAAGGGTGTGGACTGCAGGAGGGATCAACAGTCTGATTTCTAATTCATCTGGTTTAAGGTTACATGACCCACACTTACTGAATGCCTCCACTGTGTGATCTAAAGTTGGCTACTCAAAGTGGTTCACCGACAGTATACAGTACATTTTTGTAACAGTGATTACAGCAAGAACAGATTTAAAGTTGCAACTATAATTCAACAATGTGGTCTGTACAAACCATATCAAAATGAGACAGTTTTGAATGCGTTAAGCTACACTTTAAGCATGGTTGCTGATATTCAGGGATGTCCCTGTGCAGTTCACAAGACATTACAGAGCCAGTAGTTCCCTTAAACTTATTGTCATTTATCCTTCCCATCTATTTCATGGAAAATGTATCCTTCTATAAGACCATTTATATCTCTGTCTTCCAAACATCTGTGCATAGACCTGGTTGAAAAGACCAGCATGGCTTTTCACCAGCATGTGATTATGCTGGTGTCCCCATCAGGCTCCTTAAACTATTTAGATTTCAACTAGTTTTGTTTAGCCAGAAGTTCCATTTGGTCCACTTTGCTGAATATTCTGGCTAAGAACCACTCACTTAAACAGGATGAAACCATCTGACCAACATCTAAAGCATCAGATCAGTTTTTGTTTTAGTCTTTTTGGGCATGCAAAGATTTTGACGCACAGATGTCAATAAACTACATTGTTCCATGAAAAGCAGATGCCAATCACCACAAAAAAGAAACGAACAAACATGCGTTAAACCTTGTTATTTATGGTTTGTTGTGATAGCTGGTTGTAAAAGTGGAGATTATGGATGGCAGCTCAAAGACTCTGATGGTGGATGAGAGACAAACAGTCAGAGATGTGATAGACAACCTGTTTGAGAAGACCCACTGTGACTGCAATGTGGACTGGTGTGTGTGCGAGACCAACCCTGACTTACAAACTGGTGAGTATCATCACACACACACACCTGCATGTCCATTCAGCTGTCATCAGCTTTATAGGGCTGGATTTTGCGAAGATGATGAAGTGTGTTTTTACTGGCGTTGCTGACAGCCAGGCTCCAGTGAGCTCACAGAACAGAGCTGACATACCACTATACACATTCACTCTCATACACCAAACGACAGGTGGGTTTAATTTACTGCCCCAGACACCTTCGCTTAACCTCCTTATCATGAGGAAATACAGGCCTTATGATCGAAATCCCCAATTTCTCTTTCTCCATCTGCTGTGAGGCTTCATCTACAGTCATTACCATATGTTTGCTTTCTGACTGCCAAATCTGAGATGAATAGACTAGATATGTCTTGTTATTATTCCATTTGTTCTCATCCCTAGAGAAAAAAAGTGCACATAATTGTATTGAATGTACACTTGTGGTGTACTTCAAACCTAAAAGTATATTTAAAAACAAAAACGGAGAGAAGAAGTCTTTTATCAATGAAATAAAAAAGTTCTTTGTTGCACCCAGGTTAATTTTAGAGAAGCATCATCCTCGCATGATGATGTTTCCTACTGCGAGTGACTTATAATCATGAGGGAACATCTAAACAGTTCTGACACACAGCTGTCCACATATACAGCTCATCACTCCCGTCTATTAGTGTGGTCTCAACATTTTGAGGGACACAGGAAATCACACATATGCTCAGGGAAAATAGCTTCCATTTATTGCCTGCGAAGCAGACTCACACCATCAGTTTAATACCAGTAACCACACCAAACATCAGACCACCCAGAAGATCTCTTCATTCCAGTTTTTAACCAGTATAGAACTTTAACTGAGAATCTGAGAGGTTGCAGACAGCATAGTACAAATAAGACCACAATGTCTGCGTTGGCACCGATGCAATGGGAGGTGCATACAGTAAAAACCTGGTATTTGGTTAATGAGTTGAATGTGTTTTGCTGCTTATTGACAGTAAGTAAGGTAGTTGTTTGTAGTAGTTATGTTTAGGTTTTGAGTAGGGTTTAGGGATCTAGAATATGTTTGTGCAGAAAAAGGAATTAATATGTGCTTTATAAATAGCCAATATGTTAGTAATATGAATGCTAATAAGCAGCTAGTTAATAGTGTTCCCTAATCTAAAGTGCTATTTCTCAAGTTATTTTCCATAGTTATAAAAAAATAAAAAAAACTGCAGGTTTTTGCTATTATTTTTTTTTTCTGTTAATACTTTCAGCTTCAATCCAATAAACAAGCTAAAGTCATGTTAACAGTTTAAAAAAGAAAAAAGCTTACATCAGTTACTTTCAGAGGAAGTTTGCTGTTTACTTTCATGCTCATTTGTCTGTTAATTTTACAGCTATGTCAGGCAGCCAAGACCAAGTCCTGTCAATTTGAGTGGGAAAATCCTTAAATCTAAAAAAAGGCAAATCAGCAACAAAGTGTGTGTGTGTGTGTGTGTGTGTGTGTGTGTGTG
>NW_015506822.1:68116-70552 GCF_001515645.1 Sinocyclocheilus grahami | reverse complement strand
CCAAGTGTGTGTGTGTGTGTGTGTGTGGGTGTGTGTGTGTGTGTGTGTGTGTGTGTGTGTGTGTGTGTGTGTGTGTGTGTGTGTGTGTGTGTGTGTGTGTGAACGCAATTAAAGTTAACATTGTTTTCCATCCATGCTTATTGCTGGTAAAGCTGCAAGGAGGCAATATCAATTATCAATATTTAGTTATAAAAAGGAGAATTTGGTACAGACAAAAATGATGACATTTGAATTGACTTTCACACAGAACGAGGGTTTGAGGACCATGAGAACCTAGTGGAGCCTCTTTCTACATGGACAAGGGACACTGAAAACAAAGTGCTTTTTCAGGAGAAAAAAGACAAGTATGGCGTGTTCAGAAACCCTCAGGCAAGTGTTTAAACATCTGTGCTTCTTGATGATACAAATACAGATCTCTGGCATGAAACTCTAGATGGCGCAGTCTGATAGGTCTAACTCAATCTGACCTAATGACATCATTATCACATGGCACAGCTGATTGGTTCTCTCCTGTATCGGTAGCCAATGAGCTCACTGCTCAACATTCAAATATATGATTAGTGCTTGCAGTAGCAGTGCAGCTTGCTTCAGAATCCCTCCACCTTCCCCAGCTCCACCTGTATATATCTGCTATGAGGTGATTTGTGTCTATTCCACCAAGACCAGATACACTAACATTGCCAAGCCAATCCCTCCGAGAGTTGACATGATAGAAATTTGATTACTAATAAATAGCCAGCACTTTACTTTAAGGACCAGTTCTCACTATTAACTAGTTGCTTATTACTAGCATATTGGCTGTTCATTATCACATATTAATGCCTTATCCTGCATGATTCTACATCCCTTACTCTTACCCCATACCTAAACTTAACTACTACTTTACTAACTATTAATAAGCAGCAAATTAGGAGTTTATTGAGGCAAAGGTTGTAGTTAATAGTTAGTAAATAGTGAGAATTGATCCCCAAACTAAAGTGTGACCAATAAATAACTTAAAAGAAAAGCTCTAAAAATAGTAGATACTTTTCCCTTACAGTATTTCTTAGACAGTTCTGTGCCATTTCTAACACTAAAACAATTCACTAACTCCTCTATTTCGTGTGTCCTGTAAGTTCAGTGAAAATGGAACAGAAATTGGAAAAAACTGTTAATCTCAGCACATTGACAGTTTTCTCTAATGTTAGAAGTCTTTAAAGTAGCCTCATGACAAACAAGAATACTTCACTATTAATTCCTGAAATTTTGCTGAATGCTAGATTAAGTGAATTTTAATTTCTTTCACAGAATTTTTATTTGTGGAAAAAGGATAAGAAATCTCTAAAGGACATGAAAGAAAAAGACAAAGAACAACTTCTGGAGGTGAGTCTGGCTTTAACTTTGATATAATGGAGAGACTTCATCTAAAGATAAAGATTAAGACATTCATCAAAATAAATGTAATGGTGTAATATTTAACATCATAATGGAACCCTCTTGATCAAGTAACGGGGGTCTAAACAAGTCTGACCCATTCCAATGTGTGTTCTGCAGAATTTTATATGGAATGACACGAGTGTAAGCGTAGGATGAAAAACTTCATGTCTGGTTCTGTATTCCTGTAGGAGAACTTCTGTGGAGCCTCCGTCATTGTGCCTGACCTGGAGGGCATTCTGTATCTGAAGGAGGATGGAAAGAAATCCTGGAAACAGCGCTACTTCCTGCTGCGGGCCTCTGGATTGTATTACTCACCCAAAGGCAAGACAAAGGTCAGCTCAGGCAATCCAGGCAGTAAAACATACAATGTATTTTGACCAGACATGGAGTTCAGACAAATCCTCACTCGTTGAGCTCAATGTACATCAGGTTGCTATATAGACCTAAATAATAACTGGCTTGGGGAAAAGGTAAAGCAACTCAATTTTTTTGAGTAACGGGTTTCACTCCGTCTTCATCAGGCTTCACGGGATCTTGTGTGCTTGGTGCAGTTTGACAATGTGAACGTCTACTACTGCAAAGAATACAGAATCAAATACAAAGCACCAACAGACCACTGCTTCATTCTTAAGGTACAATTTCACCCCACTCTTGTGAAAAAGAAGCACACTTTATTGAATTGAATGTGCATTTGTAATGTACGTGAAATCTTAAACTTACACACAAGACATGTATGTATGTATGTATGTATATATATATATAATTAAATAATAATATACTAAATATATATTATCCAATATATAATAATAACATATTAAATCTCTGCTTGCAGATAATATATTAATGAAATAAGAGGCCACTTAAGTGTACTTAATGAGAGTACACATTCTTCGTTTCAACAATCATTTGTTTTGCTTTAAAGTACACTTATTTTCATGTGTTGACTAATATACTAAAGCATGTAAAGTACTTGACAATAAATCTAAATCTATATAGATCTAGATCTATAGATCTAACTGC
>NW_015506822.1:53116-63116 GCF_001515645.1 Sinocyclocheilus grahami | reverse complement strand
AAGAATATATTTTGAAGAACGTTGGTAACCAAACAGTTGCTGGTACCCACTGACTTCCATAGTATGACAAAAATGGCTATGCGCATCTGTTTGGTTACCAACATTCTTCAAAATATATTATTTTGTGGTCAACAGAAGAAAGAAAGTCATACAGGTTTGGAACAACTTGAAGGTGTGTAAAGATGACAAAATATTATTTTTTTTGGTGAACCCTCTAAGTTCAGTTCAGTTCAATTTTATTTATATAGCACATTTAAAAACAACCATGGTTGACCAAAGTGCTTAACAATGTCTGGAAAAAACGCACACACAAACAAGACAAATGCAAAAAAAAAAAAAAAAACATCACAATGTCACAATGTCTCAGCTCAGCTCGAAATAAAAGCCAAGGAATACAGGTGTGTCTTATTAAGTAATGACTTGAAAATTCCAACAGTCTGAGCAGTTCTTATGTGTACAGGTAAACTATTCCACAAATTAGGTGCCACCACTGAAAAAGTTCGGTCACCTTTATTTTTTTAACCTGGCTTTCGGAACACCTCAGCGCTTTAACAGGAGTGTGGACATGTAAAAGCTCTGATAAATAAGCAGGCGCCAACCCATTTAAAATCTTAAAAACAAACAATAAAATCTTGAAATCAATCTTGAAGCGGCCAGAAAGCCAGTGTAGTGAAGCTAAGAAGGGGTAATGTGCTCATACTTTTTAGTCCCAGTTAGAAGCCGAGCTGCTGCATTTTGGACTAACTGTAAACGTTGAAGAGATGACTGATCCAAACCAACATATAAAGAGTTACAGTAGTCTAGTCTAGATGTTATAAAAGCATGAATTACACTTTATGTGGCAGGTAGGGCTTGACTTTAACAGAACTAATCTGTTTTTCAAATTTAAAAGCACTATCAAAAATCACACCAAGATTCTTGGTAAATGGATGAACATACAAACCTAAATTACCAAGTGCATCTACACAAGCACTTAAATCCTCAGGACGGCCAAACACAACAATCTCAGTCTTATTTTCATGAAGACAAAGAAAGTTCTGATCCAGCCATATTTTTAAATCTCTCAGGCAATTTAGTAATGACAGAAATGAAGTTTTGTAATTTGTTTTGACAGGCAAATAAATTTGTACATCATCCGCATAACAGTGGAAGGAGATATTGTGCTTTCTAAAAATATACCCCAAGGGCAGCATATACAAAGAAAACAACATAGGGCCCAATATTGACCCTTGGGGAACTCCACAAAAAAGAGGGGCAGCAGATGAAGAAAATTCACCAAGGTGAACAGAACAACTTCTCTAAGACCTTTAAGTTCTTATTAATGGTCTTGTTTTGTCATGATTTCCTTCATAGTATGGTAAGCAGTTATATGACAACTACAAGGCTGCTGTGAGGAAGGCTGCAGGCTCTGCAACCTGGGCTAACCGCAGTCTCCAGGCCTCCTCCAGCGCATCGACACCCTCCCCTACACCTAAAGGTAGAGACTCAATAGATCATCATAAAATGCATTATGGATCTTGCTATACTAACATGTTAAATGGTTTTGAGGACATTTGGTAAAGTTTGTGTTTATCTTTCAGCCAGAGCTGCAAATGGACACGCTCCTCAGCCTGCAGTGGAGACCAAGGTACTTCTCAATCAATCAGCTGTCTTAGTAATGGAGAACATGGTTAAAAATAATGTGCTTTACCTTATTAGTGTTTTTTTCTAAAGCAAGACTCACTATTAGCATTGTTCATACATTAAGGTGAGGGATTTGAACAACGCCCAAACACTTAGTAGTTAAACAACATGCACTGTAATAAGTTTTTATTTTTATTTTATTTTTTTGTCCTGCAACGGACATGATTGATACCACAAATTACGTGGCCTGTTGAGGACAGATTTGCTATTTTCTGAACAATCAAATACATTTTTCACCTGCCAAAAAAAAAAAGTGAATAAAACCCATAACACTGTAGCAACCACATTGCAATGGCCTGGCATCCATATAGCAACACATTAAAACAAACAAGATCACTGCTGCAGCCACCAAGTCCTAGAAATTATCTTGCAACACCCTTTCAACGAGCCAGTACACCATATAAACTGCATAGCAACCACCAGGAACACCCTTGCTACCACAAAACAATATGCAAAAAGCCACAGCAACAACCTATAAATGTCCTAGCAAACATGCGGCACAATTTAGAAGTTGCAGAGCAACTCATGAAAGCCACATAGAACACCCTACCAAACATCTAAAATCATCCTAGCAGCCACCTATAACATTCTTTCAACCACATATTGTAACATCGCACCCGCAACCACCCACAAGACCCTAGCAACAACTTTTGCATGGGCAGTCTGTGCACTGTTCTTCAGAAAATCTAATATAGCCTGGTGAAAAAGTATTACAATTTAACATACTTTTAAAGTACTTAATACAAATATATCATGCTTTAAAGAAATAAGTGTGAACTGCACATAATGCTTTGCATATTAATTGCAATTAAATAAAATTGTATTATAGTTTCAATTTATATTAAATGCAATTAGCAATTAACTGAACTTTAGATTGCTTAATTTGATGCACTTAAGTGGGACTTGAGTTTAGTGTCATTTTGATTGTCTTTAAAATATGGTAAAGAAACATATACTTTATACTGAAACTTGTATGTCATGTATTTAATTATACCGGTATATGTAATTACACATTTGTAATGCAGTTGCAATATAGTAGTACGTTCAAAATATATTAACACTACAGTTAAGATTGAATCAAGTGCTTTAGTATGTTAGTCAACAAAGTAAAATAAGTATCCTTCTTTTAAGCTCTTCAGTGGATTAAAATATGATTAAAACATGCTTTTAAGTAAAACTTAATTTGACATTTTCACAAAGTGCACTTTTTAAGTGTACTTAAATGTGTTACGAAATATGATGAAATGAAAGTACTCTTAAGTGACCTTTTATTTCATTCAAATTATATTTTCTGCAAGTACAGATAAAACATATTTTTAAGATTTGAAGCACACTACAAGTGCACATTCAATACAATTAAGCACACTGCTTTTTCACAAGGCTATATATTCTTCCTTGAGAGCTGTTTTAATCTTCTTGTAATGTCATGATTTTTATTTTTATTTTTTTGGAGTTCATCTGAATGTTATTTTTGGTTTGTTTTTGAAGGGTTCTAGCAACCAAACATTTTTTCCACCACCTCCGCCATCAATGGAAACCCTGCCTCCTCCACCACCTGACCCCATGATGCCTCCTCCTCCTCTTGCTCCTCCCAGCGCAACCAAAGTCAACAAGTTTCCTCCTCCTCCTCAGTTCCCACAATCCTCCTTCCCACCTCCACCCATGGATGACCTGCCTCCTCCACCACCTCCTCTAGAAGACTCAGAGCTGCCCCCTGACTTCCTGCCTCCACCACCACCTATTTTTTCATCTTGCGGGGGAGAAGCACTCCCTCCACCCCCTCCAGACCCCATTGCGTCTCTTCCACCACCTCCTCCTGCTCCCCAAAACTTTGCATCTGCAGGTGGAGCACCACCACCACCTCCACCCCCACCTCCCCCACCAGCTCCTGCACCGGCTGCCAACAAACCCGCCGGCTCCATCAGAAAAGTGGCTCCACCTCCACCAAAGAGGACTACACCTCAACTAGCGGCGCCATCAGGTGGCGACCTCATGTCAGAACTGATGACAGCAATGCAGAAAAAGCGCACTCAATAATAACTTGAAGACAGATAGAGCTAATTGACATGTTTTTATAGTTGGACTGAGGAACTGACCGCCAAAACAGTTTTTGGTGTGACATTAGGACACACTGGATTCTTTAATTATTTAGTTGTTTGAAATATTTTGTATTACACCATGAAACAAAAAAATAATAATAATAAAAATGTAAATATTTTGTTCTTATGCATCTAACTAGATTATATTTACAACAAATATGCTATATCATCATTGCTAATGAAATGTCAATAAATAAAGTTAATTGTTATACATTCTGGCATGTTTTTACAGTGGGATGAACAGGAGATGCATTATGCAGTTATTATTATTATTAATAATAATACACCTAGACATACATCATAAGAAATACTGTGAAATAGGACAAGTAATAGTGTGTCTGAAGAGATGTTACATTTTATGTATAATTGTCAAGTCTACATTTCAAAATAATATACATTAAAGCAAATACAGTACACTAAGATGTATGATAAGCATGATCAGCATGTATGTCAACGTTCATCACATGTAGTCATACCTCTGAAAAGCCATTTTTCTCTGCTTTTCTGATAGCAGATTCGGTATCATTGCTAATGAAATGTCAATAAATAAAGTTAATTGTTATACATTCTGGCATGTTTTTACAGTGGGATGAACAGGAGATGCATTATGCAGTTATTATTATTATTAAAAATGCTTTTGTTGAACTGCAGCTTTTTAGATTAGCTGTTTCCTCAGCTGCTGAGCCCAGGATGGATGGAGGTTTACTGGAGTATCCGGCTCTCTCAGCCTTCTCCTGCTCCACAAATGGCTCTGTTAGAGTCTTCTGCAACAGCGCCACCTAGACATACATCATACGAAATACTGTGAAATAGGACAAGTAATAGTGTGTCTGAAGAGATGTTACATTTTATGTATAATTGTCAAGTCTACATTTCAAAATAATATATATTAAAGCAAATACAGTACACTAAGATGTATGATAAGCATGATCAGCATGTATGTCAAAGTTCATCACATGTAGTCATACCTCTGAAAAGCCATTTTTCTCTGCTTTTCTGATAGCAGATTCGGCCATCCAGATCCTCAAAACATACCGTGGATTGACTCCTGAACAAAAAAAACAATGCAGTCAACAAACATAACATATTATACGATAACAGATAACAACATAGACTTTTGGGTCAGTAAGATTTATTTATTTATTGAAAGAAATTAACTTTATTGAGTAAAGTCACGTTAAATTGATGACAAATATTTAATAAAATAAACACTGCTCCTATAAACTTTCCATTTATATATAAAAAAATGTATCACGGTTTCCACGAAAATATTAACCAGCACAATTGTTTTCGACACTAATAATAATAATAAGAACATTTCTTGACCAGCAAATTAGCATATTAGAATGATTTCTGAAGGACCATGTGACACTGAAGGCTGGAGTAATGATGCTGAATATGCAGCGTTGTCATCACATGAAACACTTACATTTTAAAATATATTCAAAACAGTTATTTTCAATTGTAATAATATTGTAATAAAATCAATTTCTTCATTTCCCAGAAAGCCTAACATTGCTTTGAACAGTTCATGGAATCTGTCACAAAAATAGTACAATTAGATTAGAAATATCTTTTCATTAATACAGTTTAATGACATGCCCACCTGTGATTTTTAAATTTTGCCAAAAATCATTAGGATATTAAGATCATGTTCCATGAAGACATTTGTAAATTTCCAACCATAAATATATCAAAACTTAATTTTTGATTAGTAATATGCATTGCTAAGAACTTCATTTGGACAACTTTAAAGGCGATTTTCTCAATATTTCGATTTTTTTTTGCACCCTCAGATTCCAGATATTCAAATAGTTGTATCTCAGCCAAATATTGTCCTATCATAACAAACCATACATCAAGACTTTCAGATGATGTATAAATCTCAATTTCGAAAAATTGACACTTATGACTGGTTTTGTGGTCCAGGGTCACAAATGAGCTCTTACTGTGACAGCTGATCTGAGGTCATGTACGTATACAATCACTCACGTTGTATGTTATGTTATACAACAAAACTTAAACTAATATTTAATCACTAATATTATGAAGAATGGGAAAAAGAAAGTTACTTGGGTCATATGATTCCATAAATCCAAATGGGCCATAATCAATAGTGATAGAAAGCAGTCTGAAGTTATCCGTGTTGCAGACTCCTGCATGAAAATGCAGATCATGTGGTTGAACATTTTGGGTATTCAGCTCAATCACAGATTGTGATAATTAAACTAGTAAAGAAGAATCAACTAACCATGGGCAAATCCAACAGAGATCCGGTGAGTGATTACATGTGCAGTTTCATTGACCACTCTAGAGAAAAACACCTGAAACCCAGTGAAATATAGTCAAACTAAAATAACTTTCTATTACAAGTACAACTAAACATGAGAGACACTAAGATACTTACCACATATCAGTCAGGGTCATTTATCACAATAGGTTTAAAATGCTCTTTAATTATAAAGTCCAATAATGTCCTAAAAAATTAATTACAAAGAGAATGAGAATGAAAAAACAACAACAAAAAATCCCTCTTGAGTTGTTAATTTACCGCAGGACATCTAACTCTCCGGTTCTAGTTAATATCTCCAGCGAACCAATACCAAACCAGGACTTGGCCAGGTGCAAAACAACCACTCCTGATAGACACAGAGTGACACACGGAATGAGAGTCTAGTTCCTAGCCATATCGGCCTAGAAAATCGCAACTTTTCATTTTCCGTCGGTCTTAGTACACGATGTAACTACAGAAGAGTCAAGTTTTAAACAGGAAAAATATAGAAACTCTTTGGTCATTTTTGAGCGAGATGCTAACGGTCTAATCCGATTCAATGATCTATGCTAAGCTAAGCTAAAAGTGCCAGACCCGGAGATCGGCTGAATGGATTCGAAAACGGTAAAACTCAACTGATTAACTCTAGGGGAGTTGGAAAATGAGCCTATTTTCAAAAATAGTGGTCCATGATCCAAAATTTGATCCATGATCGACATCAAATCGATCCACCATGGCAAACAGTGAATATTTGTGATGTTTAATGCATTTGAGACATTGTGTTTTCCTCAGTGCATAACTGACATGTCACAGGTTTATTTTTCATCTGTAAATGTTAGAAAGTCATGCAAATATATCCATTTTGTTGTCAGGAGTGGGCGAGGCTTACGTGAGTGAACGGGCGCTGCTGCGCGCATGCGCACTAAACAGATGGAACACAATATAATAGTTGCTTTTTTTTGCACCCTCAGATTCCAGATATTCAAATAGTTGTATCTCAGCCAAATATTGTCCTATCATAACAAACCATACATCAAGACTTTCAGATGATGTATAAATCTCAATTTCGAAAAATTGACACTTATGACTGGTTTTGTGGTCCAGGGTCACAAATGAGCTCTTACTGTGACAGCTGATCTGAGGTCATGTACGTATACAATCACTCACGTTGTATGTTATGTTATACAACAAAACTTAAACTAATATTTAATCACTAATATTATGAAGAATGGGAAAAAGAAAGTTACTTGGGTCATATGATTCCATAAATCCAAATGGGCCATAATCAATAGTGATAGAAAGCAGTCTGAAGTTATCCGTGTTGCAGACTCCTGCATGAAAATGCAGATCATGTGGTTGAACATTTTGGGTATTCAGCTCAATCACAGATTGTGATAATTAAACTAGTAAAGAAGAATCAACTAACCATGGGCAAATCCAACAGAGATCCGGTGAGTGATTACATGTGCAGTTTCATTGACCACTCTAGAGAAAAACACCTGAAACCCAGTGAAATATAGTCAAACTAAAATAACTTTCTATTACAAGTACAACTAAACATGAGAGACACTAAGATACTTACCACATATCAGTCAGGGTCATTTATCACAATAGATTTAAAATGCTCTTTAATTATAAAGTCCAATAATGTCCTAAAAAATTAATTACAAAGAGAATGAGAATGAAAAAACAACAACAAAAAATCCCTCTTGAGTTGTTAATTTACCGCAGGACATCTAACTCTCCGGTTCTAGTTAATATCTCCAGCGAACCAATACCAAACCAGGACTTGGCCAGGTGCAAAACAACCACTCCTGATAGACACAGAGTGACACACGGAATGAGAGTCTAGTTCCTAGCCATATCGGCCTAGAAAATCGCAACTTTTCATTTTCCGTCGGTCTTAGTACACGATGTAACTACAGAAGAGTCAAGTTTTAAACAGGAAAAATATAGAAACTCTTTGGTCATTTTTGAGCGAGATGCTAACGGTCTAATCCGATTCAATGATCTATGCTAAGCTAAGCTAAAAGTGCCAGACCCGGAGATCGGCTGAATGGATTCGAAAACGGTAAAACTCAACTGATTAACTCTAGGGGAGTTGGAAAATGAGCCTATTTTCAAAAATAGTGGTCCATGATCCAAAATTTGATCCATGATCGACATCAAATCGATCCACCATGGCAAACAGTGAATATTTGTGATGTTTAATGCATTTGAGACATTGTGTTTTCCTCAGTGCATAACTGACATGTCACAGGTTTATTTTTCATCTGTAAATGTTAGAAAGTCATGCAAATATATCCATTTTGTTGTCAGGAGTGGGCGAGACTTACGTGAGTGAACGGGCGCTGCTGCGCGCATGCGCACTAAACAGATGGAACACAATATAATAGTTGCGTAATAATTCTGAATAACATGCATTCTGCTAAAATATTTGTTGTTGGACATTAAATGTGACTCATGTAGAATTTGAATCCTACATATAAGTGTATTTTTATGATAGCATTAACTGTAAATCAAATGTTAGCTTGCTAATACAGCCCTAGCTCAAATTAGTTCATGTGTATTCCTCTTATCATGTAAAATATAGTCTGTTTTATATTATTTATTTAAATTTTTAATTTAGTGATTTAAACTTTTAATTGAGTGTTTTTAATGCTTTAAAGAGCATTTTATATTGTAATGTTTTAATGTTCTACTAATAACCATAGTGTATACAGCTGTCATAAAACCAGAGAGAAAGGCTGCATGGCTAGAAACTGCTGATCAACTGAATGCGCATGTAGCAGCATGTTAAAATGTTTTCAAATATCTTAAAACAAAGTCATTCAATCTTGGGCACAATACATTAAATACAGTCAGTTGTAGTCTATATTTTATTTTTATTGATTTGATTTAATTAGCATTTTCTGTATACTTTTTTTTTATTTTTTGGACTGATAACGTCAAATAATTGTATGTGAGAGAGTCAGCGCCGTAATATCAATGTGTTCCTATTGGTCAGTGTTAAGAGGAGCTCAGAGGCACGTTCAAGCTCAAACCGGTGCACAACGTTTTGCTACGGTTTCCGGTTGAACAACATGTTTCCTGGAAACAGTGTGCAATGGGGTTAGAGATACGTTTTCTCTTGTTTGGTGGGTGTGTCAAAAATGTCAGCCCAGTCAGCAGCAACATGTATATAAACCACGCGCGGTATTAAAGAGACAGCTCGCACAATGGGTCCAAAAGTCATAGTAGAAGTTTCTACATCCCTAGGATGCTGTAAATAAGCTGACACAAATCTTGCTATGGCTGTTGTATACACACTGATGCGCATACTGCTATATACAGTGGGAATTTGTAAGTAAATGTAATTAACATCAAAATAAATTCACAAGAGCAAGTATATTGTTTGCACATGTTTATTTACATTAAAGGCAAAATAACTTAAATAATAAGAGCACATGTATAGATCTGGAACTTCTTTAAGTCTGTCTAAATATCATTTAGTAATTGCAATATCTTCTGGGCCATATCCTTTCCTTAGGAAGGTGTGCTAGACACTGATTAATGTAACATAAAAATACTATCCATATTTATATATTTTGCTATTGTATTGTGGAGTGACACTTTCATAAACCTTTCTATACTCCTCTGATTATATAATGGTAAATATTACAATATCATAGCACAACAACAGCGATCAGCAATAATGATAAGCCTAATACTCACAATAAAAATAATAAGGTCATATAGATCATAACACAGTCTCGGAGGTAAGAAGTGGGTTATCCTTCACCTGAAATGTTTGTCTTTTATTCTGGACAGCGTATTTTGCAGTATTAAACACGTATTTATACCGATTTCATCAGACTCCGAAAATTCCTCAGTAAGAACACAAAGAATGGCCTTCTCAGCTGCCGTAGTTGCAACTCTTGCGTCATCAGAACAGGGTGTTCAACGC